>NC_064930.1:117706153-117936153 GCF_023897955.1 Schistocerca gregaria
AGATGTTTGTTAATTTCCAGGGCTTCCAGCAGGTTGAGTTTATGGCCTGTGTTTGCTAAGTGAAGTACATGGGACACTGGCTTGTAGTTGTGACCTTCACTCAGTACTCACTGGCCTTGCAAGCCGAAAACCGGTTAGGAATAAAAGTAATATTGTAGAACAAAAGCAAACTGGTGCTTTTCATTCATTATTATAATGTTGTTGTACCAAGAACCGACGGAAGATTCTGTTAATAAGATAGTTTAATTTCACGAGCTGCCTTCAACTTTAATGCTGTGGTATAGTAGTGGCAGGGAGAAGTGTAATAAGGTCCCAACACTCCGCAGTTCTGTGTGTTCACCTCACCTGCCAGAGAAAAATGGGCTTCATCTGTCCGTAGGATGGTCCCCGCGACAGAGCGGAGAGCGAAATCAACATGTCGTTGCACGTGGGTGGTGCAAGCTGCTGCACGATACGGATACCATCTGAGAAAGGTTCGAAGCACCTTCGGTACAGTGGACCACGGGGTGTTCAACTGTCCTGACACAGCACGGACACTGCCATAGCAACAGCGATATCATCAACTACCTGTGGTAGAACCGGTCATCGGCCTCAACCCAGGGCGAAGCCCAGTTCTCCAGTTGATTCGAACTTCATCATGCTCCGCACAGCAGTTGGAGAAACATACCCTTCTGTAATGCCTTCAGCCGGCGATATTCTCAAAGTGCAGCTGCAGCATTACTGTTGTTTTGATAATGGGGCTTCACCAATAATGTCCTGCTGCTTTTGTCAAAGCTTCAGTGACACGTTGAAACCTTCCCTTCTCCTCTATATCTCTCTCTTCTTCTTTTTAATTTTTTTACGCAACCTTCCCTGCTACAATAGCCTATGAAACCTTTCCTTAGGGTTTCTATCTCTTGCTTAATAATAACAAATGAAATGTTCCCTTTGAAATTTATTGTCTTTCTCAATCTTCGCATACAAATTTAACTGCTGCTTATTAAAAGCGATTTTCTGATTATTTCGACGAAACATAGAATGTGTCATCGTCGTGGCCCTCAGTCGTTATCTATAATAACCCAAAACTGTTCCTTACCTTTTTTACTGTTACTGGATCGCCATCTGACTGCTTCATCAAACTGTGACATGAATATACTTACTCTGGTTTACTATACTATATTAGCCGCTGGTGGGCTGTCATAATAAATGGCTGTATTTATTACCAAAGCTGACGTTATTCTTTAATTAATTTGACTGAAGTTACGTAATTCATAGTTACACTTTTTCGTGACAACAAAAATTAACTATATTCTGAAAATGCTTCAAATATTTGCTGTTGGCAATGAAATGATTTTACAAACGTTCAAATGGGACTTACTTTTTACAATAATCTTACGACTAGCGCAAACATACCTTAAGTAGTCTTGAGTTTCTCCAAAAAATTAATTCACTAATATTTGTTCCTCTTATGATAATAGTTAGCTGATGCCTCTGTACACCCGTTTATAATCTCTTGTAAATCATAGCTGGTGGCTGGCAGACACACCGCTCCTCTCAACCTCTCGCTTCAGAGCTGCTACCGACTCGCTTCACTTCTCGCTTACTACTGACTTCCTACGAACGCTAAAGTGCGGTCTCTCCTACCAACAATGCTTTCTGGTGCAGACAATCCCTGCTACCATTACAAAATGTGTCAGTGCATGGTCTTTCCCGCTCTTTTCTTAAAATGTATCTACACTAGTGGTGTGCAGGAAATCGCGTACCTGTTAGAAATGACAGTGATTGAGAAGTCACAGATATCACAATAAAAACTTTACAAAATCTAACTGCGATTTCAGTCACAGTTAGCAGTCGCAAGCCATCTGTTGGCCGAATTCCGTACTGCTTTCTGCGATTTCCGTGACAAATCGCAACGAAGAGTCTCAAGTAGCAACTAAAAAGCGCAGTTAACATTCTTTTCCTAGTGCCATCTGTTGAACGACGTACTTACTTCGTCATGAGAACCTTGTGCCTCACGAGATCGGTGTGCTGTGTGTGCATACGAATGACTTGTTTCATTAGTGGTACAAGTCCATTTTTGTTCATTTTGAGATACGGAGTCGTAAAGTTAAATGAGCGCTGAAAAATCTGCAGGTGAGATACCAGAGATATTGAAGCATATGGCTTCTTGCTAGAAATGAACCTTTATTAATGTTTGTTTGGATCATTAATTTCAGAAGGATTATAGACAGAAAAGTGGAGGTAATGGACTTGTACCACTATTGAAATAAGCCCTTCACATTATATGACGACATGGACATTCAGCATCAGTTGTGGTTGGTCAAACACAGCTGTGACTCTGAATGTATTATATTAATAAGAACCAACATTGCCTTTTTCTCTTGAAAATATAAAGTAACGTAACAAATGTGATTCTGCTTCCAATATGACAGTTTTGGTTAATACTCCACAGGACTTTGCAATGTTAACACAGCAGAACTCAGACATCTGTATAAGTGTAGTGAAATGAAAACAGTATTATTGAGTCATATGAATGCCTCACTTTTGTTCCGACACAGTTCAAGACTCGGGATAAAAGTTTTACACCTGGTGTTCTACATGGCAACTTCACACACACGAACTTTTTGCCGACACTACAACCACCTACATAAGTAAGCTTTTCCTGTGTTACTTTCAAGTAATGCACTTAAGCTATTCCTGATGTAACTGGAAGATCTGTACTTCCCACTTTCATATCAACAGCCTCAAAATGCATATTGTAGACTTCGTAATATGTTACAGGTCAGTGTCACACCAAGATTGTGGAGAAGGGGGTGTGGGAGGGGGGGGGGGGGGGGTGGGGGGCGGCGGCTTCATGTCACTCTCCAACAAGTGTTTACCAGTAAATAAGCTGCGGAAAATTACGGTTATAGGACGGCTTAAACATGTGGAAAATGAGATTTTCATTATTCACTCACTGTATTTAACATTTATTATTCCTTTAAAATTGCATAACAACTTCAATAAAACACAGTTTAATCACTCATCTGCACACTTATTTCACAATTATGACTCTTTTAAACTGCAAATCCTCTAAGAGCTGTCTTGAATCTTCACGAGTCTCTCTCAACAGCCTTGATGTGCATAAATATGTACAGCAACCAGTAATCAAGAGTCAGAACTTTGTCTGGAAAATCACAAGGATTATTAAACAATTTTTGCTGTCACTAATTACAAGAAATATAATTGACAGAGTAGATTGCTAAAATCTACTGTAATGAAAGCCACTCAGTGGGGTATATTTCACATTTGCAAGAACGATCTCACTGAAGTAATTAAGTCCATCGAAACACTTAGAAACTAACCTCTCGTCTGACGAAAACGGTCTAAAGACGCAGTGGCAATTTCTCCAGATCTGGTGACAATGATATTTTGAGTTATCAATTTACTGAGTGACTGAAATGTAGTTCGGGTACCTGTGAACATAACAATGTGTTAGAATTCATTTTCTAAACACGAACTATTACGATACTGTATGGCTACTTACATATTAATTACACTATGAGTATTTTCACAGTTGTTTCTTTAATACATAATTAAAGCCAACAGAAGAACAAACGTAAAACTTACTTACCAATGACAGTTTGTTGAGATGCAATTTTCTGTGTGGGCAGATGTAACTTTTTCATACTGTGGTGAGTCGCGGGAGTCGCCACGACCTACGTCCCCTAACTGCGACTCTTAACTGCGACAAATCGCAGTTAAGAATAACAGATACTGAAAAGTCAGTGATATCGGAAAATCGCAGTTAAGCCCATCAGTAATCTACACGCAGTCTCTCCCGCCCTTTTTAAAATTATATCAATTTGCAGTCTCTCTTGTCAACAATACTTTGGTGCAGACATTCCCTGCTACCACAATTATTTCCAACATGACAAATATTAATTATTCCTACTTAATCCTATTATTAAAATATAAAAATATTTGGTAAATTGTGGTTTGACAATAGAAATACACACGTGTTACAACGTCAACAAGTGAACCGCAAGCAATCAGGTGTGTGAGACTAAGAATCATGATGACTGACCGCCGATCTGGCGGCCATAGTCGGAACTGGACGGTGGCGCTGGGACGCGTGGGAATCATGCGTCCCGTACTCTGGACATTAATTCTCGTACAGTAATTAGTTTCCGTGTTATCACATGTTACGTACGGAAAGTTTAATTACACTCCTGGAAATTGAAATAAGAACACCGTGAATTCATTGTCCCAGGAAGGGGAAACTTTATTGACACATTCCTGGGGTCAGATACATCACATGATCACACTGACAGAACCACAGGCACATAGACACAGGCAACAGAGCATGCACAATGTCGGCACTAGTACAGTGTATATCCACCTTTCGCAGCAATGCAGGCTGCTATTCTCCCATGGAGACGATCGTAGAGATGCTGGATGTAGTCCTGTGGAACGGCTTGCCATGCCATTTCCACCTGGCGCCTCAGTTGGACCAGCGTTCGTGCTGGACGTGCAGACCGCGTGAGACGACGCTTCATCCAGTCCCAAACATGCTCAATGGGGGACAGATCCGAAGATCTTGCTGGCCAGGGTAGTTGACTTACACCTTCTAGAGCACGTTGGGTGGCACGGGATACATGCGGACGTGCATTGTCCTGTTGGAACAGCAAGTTCCCTTGCCGGTCTAGGAATGGTAGAACGACGGGTTCGATGACGGTTTGGATGTACCGTGCACTATTCAGTGTCCCCTCGACGATCACCAGAGGTGTACAGCCAGTGTAGGAGATCGCTCCCCACACCATGATGCCGGGTGTTGGCCCTGTGTGCCTCGGTCGTATGCAGTCCTGATTGTGGCGCTCACCTGCACGGCGCCAAACACGCATACGACCATCATTGGCACCAAGGCAGAAGCGACTCTCATCGCTGAAGACGACACGTCTCCATTCGTCCGTCGATTCACGCCTGTCGCGACACCACTGGAGGCGGGCTGCACGATGTTGGGGCGTGAGCGGAAGACGGCCTAACGGTGTGCGGGACCGTAGCCCAGCTTCATGGAGACGGTTGCGAATGGTCCTCGCCGATACCCCAGGAGCAACAGTGTCCCTAATTTGCTGGGAAGTGGCGGTGCGGTCCCCTACGGCAGTGCGTAGGATCCTACGGTCTTGGCGTGCATCCGTGCGTCGCTGCGGTCCGGTCCCAGGTCGATGGGCACGTGCACCTTCCGCCGACCACTGGCGACAACATCGATGTACTGTGGAGACCTCACGCCCCACGTGTTGAGCAATTCGGCGGTACGTCCAGCCGGCCTCCCGCATGCCCACTATACGCCCTCGCTCAAAGTCCGTCAACTGCACATACGGTTCACGTCCACGCTGTCGCGGCATGCTACCAGTGTTAAAGACTGCGATGGAGCTCCGTATGCCACGGCGGCGGTGCACAAACGCTGCGCAGCTAGCGCCATTCGACGGCCAACACCGCGGTTCCTGGTGTGTCCGCTGTGCCGTGCGTGTGATCATTGCTTGTACAGCCCTCTCGCAGTGTCCGGAGCAAGTATGGTGGGTCTGACACACCGGTGTCAATGTGTTCTTTTTTCCATTTCCAGGAGTATATAACCATCGCATATTTTAATCCTTTGGTGGTTGATTGGACACACAAGTCCCACTAAATTAATATGCAGTTTCCAGCGTTGAGTTCTACAAGGGTTGTCCGGAAAGTAAGAATTGGTTCAAATGGCTCTGGGCACCATGGGACTTGACATCTGAGGTCACCAGTCCCCTAGAACTACTTAAACATAACTAACCTACGGACATCACACACATCATGCCCGAGGCAGGATTCGAACCTGCGACCGTAGCGGTCACGCGGTTCCAGACTGAAGCGCCTACAACCGCTCGACTACATCGGCCGGCTGTCCAGAAAGTAACACACCGCAATTTTTTTTTCAGCAATTCTTTATTGAACACAATGAGAACTACACACACAAAAGAATGGTCTTTAATCTACACACGCCACTTTTCCACGTAAGCCCCAACCCGGTTTATGACCTCCCTCCAGCTCAGAATAAGGGCATGTATGCCCTGTCGGTACGAGTCCTTGTCATGGAGGCGGACTTAACGCTTCACTGTGTGAATCACTTTCTCATCGTCCTGAAAATGTCTTCCATGAATGACGTCCTTTAATGGCCCAAACAGGTTCGAGGGGACTAGGTCAGAGCTGCACGGTGGATGAGGTAACACTGTTCAACCCTGTTTCGCTATGTGTTCAGCAGTCCTCAGACTTGTGAGCGTCAGAGTGTTACCGTGTAGCAGCAAAACATCTACTGGGTTGCTGTGGCGCCGAAGTCGCCGGAAGGGCGTCTTAAGTTTTGGTAATGTGTTGACAGGTACCTCCGGATTAGTGCTACCGACTCATCGCACACATCAATGAGAATCACACCTTCACTGTCCCAGAACACGGTGATCATGACCTTACCAGCGGAAGCAGTTGCTTTGAATTTTTTCTTCTGTGGGGAGTGGGAATGTCGCCGTTATGTCGACTGTAGTTTTGTTTCAGGCTCAAAATGGTGAAACCAGATTCCATCACTCATCACAATCCGGGACAAGAAGGCCTCCCCCTCAGCTTCAAAACGTTGCAACAAATCAAAACAGTGTTTTTCCTGTGCAATTTGTGATCCACGGTTAGACATCACTGTACCCATCTTGCGCACACTTCTGAATACCCAAGTGTTGTTGTGGTTTTCAGTCCTGAGACTGGTTTGATGCAGCTCTCCACGATACTCTATCCTGTGCAAGCTTCTTCATCTCCTAGTACCTACTGCAGCCTACATCCTTCTGAATCTGCTTAGTGTATTCAACTCTTGGTCTCCCTCCACGATTTTTACCCTCCACACTGCCCTCCAATACTAAATTGGTGATCCCTCGATGTCTCAGAACATGTCCTAACAACCGATCCCTTCTTCTAGTCAAGTTGTGCCACAAGTTCCTCTTCTCCCCAATTCTATTCCATACCTTTTCATTAGTTACGTAATCTACCGATCTAATTTTCAGCATTCTTCTGTAGCACCACATTTCGAAAGCTTCTATTCTCTTCTTGTCCAAACTATTTATCGTTCATGTTTCACTTCCATACATGGCTACACTCCATACAAATTCTTTCACAAACGACTTCCTGACATTTAAATCTATACACGATGTCAACAAATTTCTCTTCTTCAGAAACGCTTTCCTTCCCATTGCCAGTCTACATTTTATATCCTCTCTACTTCGACCATCATCAGTTATTTTGCTCCCCAAATAGCAAAATTCCTTTACTACTTCAAGTGTCTCGTTTCCTAATCTAATTCCCTCAGCATCACCCGACTTAATTCGACTACATTCCATTATCCTCGTTTTGCTTTTGTTGATGTTCATCTTATACCCTCCTTTCAAGACACTGTCCATTCCGTTCAACTGCTCTTTCAAGTCCGTTGCTGTCTCTGACAGAATTACAATGTCATCGGCGAACCTCTAAGTTTTTATTTCTTCTCCGTGGATTTTAATACCTACTCCGAATTTTTCTTTTGTTTCCTTTATGGCTTGCTCAATATACAGATTGAATAACATCGGGGAGAGGCTAAAACCCTGTCTCACTCCCATCCCAACCACTGCTTCCCTTTAATACCCCTCGACTCTTATAACTGCCATCTGGTTTCTGTACAAATTGTAAATAGCCTTTTACTCCCTGTATTCTACCCCTGCCACCTTCAGAATTTGAAAAAGAGTATTCCAAACAATGTTGTCAAAAGCTTTCTCTAAGTCTACAAATGCTAGAAACGTAGGTTTGTCTTTCCTTAATTTTTCTTCTACGATAAGTCGTAAGGTCAGTATTGCCTCACGTGTTCCAACATTTCTACGGAATCCAAACTGATCTTCCCCGAGGTTGGCTTCTATCAGTTTTTCCATTCGTCTGTAAAGAATTCGCGTTAGTATTTTGCAGCTGTGACTTATTAAGCTGATAGTTCGTGAGTATCCAAGAGTGCGGATAATTGCATCCGCACTTCCTTTGCTGACTGACAGCTGCAGCGCCAACTGCAGAGTCGTAATGCGTCTGTCCTCGCGACTGACAACGTCAGCTCGCTGCAACATGTCCACTCAGGGAACAAAATAAAAACAATATGGGATACAGTGAAAGAGGAGACTGGTAGAACCAGAAAGGAACAGGAGCAAATAGCATTAAGGGTAGATGACAAATGGCTCTGAGCACAATGGAACTTAACATCTGTGTGTAATTTTTCCTCCTATATATGTAATTATGTAGGTGTGTAGTTCTCGATTCGTTCGAGCAATCAATCACTCGTAATAGGAAACACAGTCATAACTCAGTCACTCAAAATGATTCAGAAATTTTACTTTTTAGAATGAAATCAGGTGATGATTCTTCTTCTCTGCAGACTCGTGCTTTGTGGCAGTCTGCTAATCTGTACAAACAAAATGCCTCGTATTTTTCGGAGCGTTGTATAGTCAGTCGGGAAACTTCAGATCAAGTGGATATTTGGCTTCGATGAAGTTTAACCTTCCGAAGAACTAATGGAGCTCTTGGATTATAAAATGAAGGTTCGTATCCAGTCTATCGGAAGTTCCCTTCTGATTAACAACTACGCAATATTTCGATGAATATCATTAATTCTCAAATGTCAAATAATGTGAATTGTTACACACCTTTTGTATGAAGGAGCAATATACATATATTTCCCTTTTAATCGTACAATTTCGTATCAGTTATCTTTAGTCATAAATCTCAATATTCAGATTACAATTCTTTAAACAATGCTCAGGCTAATCGGCACGAAGACGATCTCGGAAGCTTTCTTTCTACCAACCACCATAGAGAGTACTACAAAGAATAATTATGCGCTCATGGCACAGCTATTTATGAAACTACTTTGCGCATGGATTCTGCGAGTATGAAGATAGAAAATTAGTAAACGTCATTCAAGGGTAGAATTGTATCAGAATAATTAATCGAATATGAAGAGATATTACATGTGGTCATCAGTCCCCTACAACTTAGGTCTACTTAAACCTAACTAACATAAGGGCATCACTCACATCCATGCCCGAGGCAGGATTCGAACCTGCGACCGTAGCGGATCACGCGGTTCCAGACAAGCGCCTAGAACGTCACGGCCACACCTGCCGCGGCCGGCGATAGATGACACATTAGTAACCGATGCGCATAGTGTGGCAAATCTGTTTAACAAGTACTTTATATCCGTTACTGATAGAATGGGATTGTCAGGATCAGTAAATAATGCCCCTGAATATCTGAAACTAGCCTTTACAAATAGCTTCAGATACATGAATATGTCAACCACGTCACCAAAAGAAATAACTTCCATAATAAAATCTTTAAAAACAAAGCATTCTAGTGGTTACGGTGAAATATCAACAAAGTTAATTAAGGCATGTTCTTCTGAATTTAGTACAATTCTAAGTTACTTGTGTAACCAGTCAACTGGGACATTTTCTGACTGACTAAAATATGCAGATGTTAAGCCTCTGTTCAAGAAAGGGGATAGAGATACCATCGAACTACAGACCGATTTCACTTGTGCCAGCATTCTCAAAACTTTTAGAAACAGGGAGCTTCTCACCATCTGACCACAAATAACATATTATCACGAACATAGTTTGGATTTCTGAAGGGTTCTGATATCGAGAAGGCTATTTACACTTACAGTGAAAATGTACTTAATTCATTAAATAACAAGTTACAAGCAGCAGGTACGTTCTGTGATTTGTCAAAGGCGTTCGATTGTGTGAACCACAACATCCTTTTAAATAAATTAGAATTGTATGGTGTCACGGGAAGTGCTGCAAAATGGTTCAAGTCATACCTCGCTAACAGGAAACAAAGGGTATCAGTGCAAGGGACTAGTGAATTAAGTCATCAGTCATCATCAGAATGGGAAGAAATTACATGTGGTGTCCCACAAGGATCCATCTTAGGGCCATTGCTTTTCTTCTGTACATTAATGATCTCTCATCAGTTACGCTGTCGGAAGCAGAGTTTGTTTTGTTTGCAGATGACACAAGTATTGCATTAAATATTATGTCGAGTGTAGTTCTAGAAAGATCTGCTAATGATATTTTCGTGGATATTAATAAATGGTTTAAAGCCAACTCACTGACATTAAACTTCAAAAAGACTCACTATATGCAATTCAGAACCTGTAAGTGGTTCCCATCCAGCATATGCATAAAGTATGAAGAAGAGCATATAGATGAGGTTGACAGTCTAAAATTCCTGGGATTACAAATTGATAATAAATCAAGTTGTGAGGAGCACACCACAGAACTGCAGAAACGCCTTAACAAATCTGTGTTTGCAATTTGAGTGTTAGCAGACATAGGCGACATAGAAATGAAAAAGCTTGCATACTTTGCCTACTTTCATTCCATAATGTCATATGGTATATTTTGGGGTAACTCTTCAAGTCAAACAAAAGTTTCAGAATCCAAAAGCGTGTAATACGTATTATTTGTGGAGTAAATTCACGGACATGCTGTAGAAACCTCTTCAAAGAACTGGTTGTACAAACTACTGATTCTCAGTATATTTACTCCTTAATGAAAATTGTCCTAAATAATATCTCTTTTCCAACAAACACCTCAGTTCACACATACAATACCAGGAACAAAAATGATCTGCACAAGGACTTAAAAGCACTTAACTTTAGTTCAAAAAGGGGTCCACTACTCAGGAACACTCATCTTCAATAATTTGCCAACAAACAAAAATATTTAGTTACAAATAAAGATCAGTTTAAAATGAGCCTGAAAGACTTACTAGTGGCCAACTCCTTGGACTCCATTGACGAATTTTATAGTAGAAACAAATGATATATTATATGTATTCCTACTATAAGCATTGCTATTTCAGCTTAAAAAAAATTGACATGTTCCACATCCACGAGGATCTTCTCAGCACGGATCTATGGAACGAAAAACTAATCCAATATAATCTAAGTGTGACAGCCATGGGTGGTCTCCCCGACTGCTGCAAATCGCGGAGATTCGCCTAACCGTCTTCTGATGACGTCACCTTCCGTGCTGTACTTCTGTCGACAGCAGATGCTCCATAGACTCTGCACAAGCGTTTGTGCAGAGTTTCTGTCTCTGCAGTGAGAAATTTAGCGATGGCATGTTGCTTGTAACGTACGCCAGACAAGTCATTTTGAAACTGTTCTGCAGCTAAACCATCTGTCGGATGTGACGGAAACTTCGCGCGCTCACTTAAGACTTCAAATAATACATGAATGTGTGTGATGTCCTAGCATTGATTTCGGCTGACGAAACAAAATGCGGCGCATTACTTTCTGGGCAACCCTTGTAGATGTCAGTTTGTCTCGTACTAGCATGTATTGAAATCCTTTCGGAACTAGCGAAAAATACACTCCTGGAAACTGAAATAAGAACACCGTGAATTCATTGTCCCAGGAAGGGGAAACTTTGACACATTCCTGGGGTCAGATACATCACATGATCACACTGACAGAACCACAGGCACATAGACACAGGCAACCGAGCATGCACAATGTCGGCACTAGTACAGTGTATATCCACCTTTCGCAGCAATGCAGGCTGCTATTCTCCCATGGAGACGATCATAGAGATGCTGGATGTAGTCCTGTGGAACGGCTTGCCATGCCATTTCCACCTGGCGCCTCAGTTGGACCAGCGTTCGTGCTGGACGTGCAGACTGCGTGAGACGTCGCTTCATCCAGTCCCAAACATGCTCAATGGGGGACAGTTCCGGAGATCTTGCTGGCCAGGGTAGTTGACTTACACCTTCTAGAGCACGTTGGGTGGCACGGGATACATGCGGACGTGCATTGTCCTGTTGGAACAGCAAGTTCCCTTGCCGGTCTAGGAATGGTAGAACGATGGGTTCGATGACGGTTTGGATGTACCGTGCACTATTCAGTGTCCCCTCGACGATCACCAGAGGTGTACGGCCAGTGTAGGAGATCGCTCCCCACACCATGATGCCGGGTGTTGGCCCTGTGTGCCTCGGTCGTATGCAGTCCTGATTGTGGCGCTCACCTGCACGGTGCCAAACACGCATACGACCATCATTGGCACCAAGGCAGAAGCGACTCTCATCGCTGAAGACGACACGTCTCCATTCGTCCGTCGATTCACGCCTGTCGCGACACCACTGGAGGCGGGCTGCACGATGTTGGGGCGTGAGCGGAAGACGGCCTAACGGTGTGCGGGACCGTAGCCCAGCTTCATGGAGACGGTTGCGAATGGTCCTCGCCGATACCCCAGGAGCAACAGTGTCCCTAATTTACTGGGAATTGGCGGTGCGGTCCCCTAAGGCACTGCGTAGGATCCTATGTTCTTGGCGTGCATCCGTGCGTCGCTGCGGTCCGGTCCCAGGTCGACGGTCACGTGCACCTTCCGCCGACCACTGGCGACAACATCGATGTACTGTGGAGACCTCACGCCCCACGTGTTGAGCCATTCGGCGGTACGTTCACCCGGCCTCCCGCATGCCCACTATACGCCCTGGCTCAAAGTACGTCAACTGCGCATACGGTTCACGTCCACGCTGTCGCGGCATGCTACCAGTGTGAAAGACTGCGATGGAGCTCCGTATGCCACGGCAAACTGGCTGACACTGACGGCGGCGGTGCACAAATGCTGCGCAGCTAGCGCCATTCGACGGCCAACACCGCGGTTCCTGGTGTGTCCGCTGTGCCGTGCGTGTGATCATTGCTTGTACAGCCCTCTCGCAGTGTCCGGAGCAAGTATGGTGGGTCTGACACACCGGTGTCAATGTGTTCTTTTTTCCATTTCCAGTAGTGTAGTACTGACCATGCAGTGGATATATAGAAGGTTATGAGCATTCAATTGGGGCGACGTGTGTTAATAGTGTGTGCGTTTCACGAATGTCAGATCAAATCACAATCTTCTGCATTTCAAAAATGTCTGGGGGAATTAATCGTGTCGGCCGTGGTGGCCGATTGGTTCTAGGAGCTACGGTCGCAGTTTCGAATCATGCCTCGGCAATGAATGTGTGTGATGTTAGTTAGGTTGACGTAGTTCTAAGTCTAGGGTACTGATGATCTCAGATGTTAAGTGCCATAGTGCTCAGAGCCATTTGAACCATTTTTGTGATTTGCAGAGTATCGATCTTGATGTAGATGTACAGAAAAGTGCCACCTGGAGTCCAGTTAGCAGATTAACAGTCCACAGTGGGTTAAAGAGAATGGGGTACATGTTTCAGAGCTCCTCACAGGCTCACACTTCTGTTGTCGATTCTAAGCGACGCTTGAGGTGATGTAAAGCGCGTCGGCACTGCAGAGTGTATGACTGGAACCGACTGATTTGCAGCGACGACTCACGCTATACAGAGCAGCCATCCGATGGAAAGGTTTGGCGAATGCCTGCAGAACGTTGGGTGTCAGCGTGTGTAAACAGTTGACACTCAGCGGTGGTAGTGTTACGGTACAGGGGAGTTTTCCCTGGGTAAGTTCTGGCACCGCTACTGTGCTTGAGAAAACTGTGAATTCTGGAGGATATGAAGAGGTTTTTGGAATACAGTGTGGTGCCCGCAGTAGGGGAACAGTTCGGAGACTGTGAAAGTTTACACCAGCGTGACAATATCCCCTGTAATAAGGCAGTATCTGCGAAGCGATACTCTGTGGAGAATAACGTTCGCCGGCCGCTGTGGCCGAGCAGTTCTAGGCGCTTCAGTTTGGAATCACGCGGCTGCTACGGTCGCAGGTTCGAATCCTACCTGGGGCATGGTCGTGTGTGATGTCCTTGGGTTAGTTATCTTTAAGTAGTTCAAGTCTAAGGGACTGATGACATCAGATGTCAAGTCCCATAGTGCTATCATAAAAAAATTAAAAATATACTGAAATGGACTGGCATGCCCAGAGTTCCGATCACAAAGCAGCGAAACATCTTCGGCACGAAGACTTCGCTACACACCCAAGTTTCCAACATCACTACCTTCTCTGGTTTGAGCTCCTGAGATACAACGGGCTGCTATTGAATCACAGATATCCAGACACCTAATTGAAGGTGTCCGCAGGACATTGTAAGACGCAATAAAGACGAAAGGAGGACACGCCAGAAACTGCTGTCCAGCGATATGATGTCTGCATACTTTTGATAATGCAGTGCGACTGGGAAGAACTGTACGTGAGACATCTACAGCTACATAGATACTCCGCACGCCACAACACCGTGCGTGGCCAAGGGTACCCTTTACCACTACTTGATGTTTCCTCTCCTGTTCCACTCGCAAATCCAGCGAGGGCAAAACGACTGCCAACACGCCTCCGTAGTATCTTCGCGGTCCTTACGCGCACTTTATGTTGGCGGCACAAGAATCGTTCGGCAGTCAGCTTCAGATGCCGGTTCTCCAGATTTTCTCAGTAGCGTTTCTCGAAAAGAACCTCGTCCTCCCTCTAGGTATTCCCATTTCAGTTGCAGAAGCGTCTCCGCAACAGGTGTTGTTCGAACCTCGGTAACAAATCCACCAGCCCGCCTCTGAATTGCTCCGATGTCTCCCTTCAATCCGACCTGGTACGGATCCCAAACGCGCGAGCAGTACTCAAGAATAGGTCGCACCAGCGTCCTATATGCGGTCTCCTTTACAGGTGAACCACTCTTTCCCAAAATTCTCCCAATAAACCGAAGTCGGCCATTCCGCCTTCCCTATCACAGTTCTCACACACCTGTTTTAGCTCATATCGCTTTCCAACGTTACGCCCAAATACCTAAATGATGTGACTGTGTGAACCAGGTAATACAATCTTGATGCAATAATTTACCAACAGCTGTATGATTTGTAGAAGTTTGTTTTATTTTATGAACTTCTATGTGCTACCAGTTTCGGCATTACATTGATGCCATCTTCAGGACCCACTCGTGATTGTCGTAAAATCGCTGTACACGGAAGGAGCCATATAACTAGATCTGTGATCAATTGCCCTGCAACAGAAGAAGGTAATACAATATCCGAACATTAAATCTTTGATCTTCCTACTGATCCGCAATTAACTTACATTTTCCAAATTTACAGCTAGCTGCCATTCGTCATACCAACTGGAAATTTTGTCTGAGTCCTCTTGCATCCTTCTACAGTCACACAACTTCGACGCCTTACCGTACACAATGGCATCATTAGCAAACAATCGCAGATCGGTGCCCACCCAGTCTGCCAAATAATATATGTATATACAGGACAACAGCGGTCGTATCACACTTCCTGGTGCACTCCTGACGGTACCCTTGTCTCTGGTGAACCCTCGCCGTCGAGGACAACACACTGGGTTCTATTGCTGAAGAGGTCTTCGAGGCACTCTCCTATCTGTGAACTTCTTCCATGTGTTTGTCTATTCATTAATATTTTTTGTGTAAATATTCAGGATAACTAAGAGACAGAATTACAATGTCATCGGCGAACCTCAAAGTTTTTATTTCTTCTCCATGGATTTTAATACTTTATCCGAATTTTTCTTTTATCTCCTTTACTGCCTGCTCAATATACAGATTTAATAACATCGGGGAGAGACTACAACCCTGTCTCACTCCCTTCCCAACCACTGCTTCCCTTTCATGTCCCTCGACTCTTATAACTGCCATCTGGTTTGTGTACAAATTGTAAATAGCCTTTCGCTCCCTGTATTTTACCCCTGCCACCTTTAGAATTTGAAAGAGAGTATTCCAGTCAACATCGTCAACAGCTTTCTCTAAGTCTACAAATGGAAGGAACGTAGGTTTGGCTTTCCTTAATCTTTCTTCCAAGATAAGTCGTAAGGTCAGTATTGCCTCACGTGTTCCAATATTTCTACGGGATCCAAACTGATCTTCCCCGAGATCGGCTCCTACTGGTTTTTCCATTCGTCTGTAAAGAATTCGCGTTAGTATTTTGCAGCTGTTACTTATTAAACTGGTAGTTCGGTAACTTTCACATCTGTCAACTCCTGCTTTCTTTGGGATTGGAGTTATTATATTCTTCTTGAAGTCTGAGGGTATTTCGCCTGTCTCATACGTCTTGATCGCCAGATGGTAGAGTTTTGTCATGACTGGCTCTCCCAAGGTTGTCAGTAGTTCTAATGGAATGTTGTCTACTCCCGGGGCCTTGTTTCTACTTAGGTCTTTCAGTGCTCTGTCAAACTCTCCACGCAGTATCATATCTCCCATTTCATCTTCATCTACATCCTCTTCCATTTCCATATTATTGTCCTCAAGTACATCGCCCTTGTATAGACCCTCTATATACTCCTTCCACCTTTCTACTTTCCCTTCTTTGCTTAGAACTGGGTTTCCATCTGAGCTCTTGATATTCATACAAGTGGTTCTCTTTTCTCCAAAGGTCTCTTTAATTATACCAATAATCGCGAAATTTTTGTCAGTTCCTGCCTACCGGGGGTATCCGGAGTTATTCTATAATAGGTGAACCCTACTAAGAAACGAATTAAGGAATCAGTTACGCTGGAACTTACACATTCACAGAATTACAACACTACGGGCCAGTTGTACAATCTCCGGTTAGCAGCCAGTTAAGCTCTTTCGTCGGAATAACGCGTTGTACGAACCCGAAATACCACCTTACCGGAGAGTAAACTCGGGATAACATAACCGGCGATTTGTAGGCGGTTAGCGATCTTAACCGGAGAATAAATTTCCAAGACGGCAGGAATAGTGACAGATGCAGACAGCGAAGACGAGAATTAGGCTGAACTGTTCATAAGGATGAGAAAGAGAAGTGAGACGACGCCGATTCCGAATTTATATCGAGATTTCGCTTATCAAAGGAAGACACACTTCGTCTTTTCAGTCTTGTACGTGGGAAACTGGAGCATATGACGGAAGATTGAGACTACATCTCTGTTTGCTTAAATAATAGTGTTTGTTTGTAGTAATAGGCATTTGTTTTCCGTACTTCGTGAATTCCGTCGTGTTCTTTATGTAATTTAGACACATTACAATGACAATTCGAACAAAAATGAGCTTGTTTATCTGGTGCACGTTGTAAATGCTGCAGTAGTGGAAAGAACTGTTTCATTTAATTTAGCAGTACCATTATAGACTTAACCAAATCGTGAAACACACCAGCTATGTGTACTATTTGTATTAACAGCTTTTTCTGTTTTATATAAAACATCATTTTTCCGTGTTGCAAAAAGGTTTTGATAAAACAGTAGTGTCCCAGTTTCACTCAGCCACATTACGTTAATAACAGAAAATATTGCTCCACTCTTGTTTCTATTGGCAACGCCCATTTTTGTAAACACAACAACTTTCCACTTTTTGTGAAAATATTAGGATCACAGGGCCATTAATGCTTTAGAGCAGCAACATTTTCTCCCACCTACCATTGTTCACTGAAGCCTTTGAAATATTTGTGCTTACTCGGGTTAAGTTTAACACAGTAAGATTCAGAGCAAAATTGGCACTTTTTTTCTTTTTTTAAAACAGTTTGTGCTTCCACAGCTACAGAACAGAGCCGTTGTGTTTCTCATTTATTAGTATTATTCTTATACGTCCGCCCATAATTATCACAGAATAACAGCGATGTATCTATGTTACAAGAACAGGACAGAAGTCTAGTTATTGAATCTGCTGATTTGTTGTATGTGGATGTAGTGCCTGCAATGCTATATTTTTAACTTTCCTCGATTTTTTTCGCTATTACTAGCTGAAATTTATTCCTTGAATATCAAGGTATTTTCAGTGTTCTCCTTTCTGACAAATTGTAGCTAGTTGCAGGTAACTTAAATTGAAATATCTTATATTGCACTTGCGTGAAGTACCATTTTTCTGAAATTATGAATGTTTAATGTAAGAAAAAGTTTGATAGTACACTAATGTCCTGAGTTCACTCAGCCACATCTGTATCAGAAAATACTGTTCGCTTTTATCTCCCATTGGGACAACACCTTCCCAGCCTTAAGTGAGTGCTTCAAGAGGAACAAAATCGGCCACCACCTAGTATTATTCCCATAAACAGGTAAATTATTTGTTCCTACTCAAGCCAAAGTTTACCTCAGTAGCATTAATAGGAAAATCAGTTTTTTTAAAGAAAACTATAGCAGATAGCTGTTGTATTTTTTCAACTGAAAAGTATTATTCACATAATCACATCCTTATTTATCATAAAGTAATTATCTCTGAGTTACAACAACATAGGTACTTTCAATTCAGCTAACAGGAATCTTTAGTTTTTCAATCTATATAATCATAAGATCCAATGGAGAGCACCACGCTTCGTTACAGGATCATTTGGTAATCGCGAAAGCGTTACGGAGATGATAGATAAACTCCAGTGGAAGACTTTGCAGGAGAGAAGCTCAGTAGCTCGGTATGGGCTATGGTTGAAGTTTCGAGAACATACCTTCACCGAGGAGTCAAGCAGTATATTGCTCCCTCCTACGTATATCTCGCGAAGAGACCGTGAGGATAAAATCAGAGAGATTAGAGCCTACACAGAGATATACCGACAATCTTTCTTTCCACGAACAATACGAGACTGGAATAGAAGCGAGAACCGATAGAGGTACTCAAGGTAGCCTCCGCCACAGACCGTCAGGTGGCTTGCGAAGTGTGGATGTAGATTTAGATGTAGATAACAATGGAAGGAATTGTTGGCAAAGTATGTGTTTAATTTTGCTTGAATTGTCTCACATCATCGTTTACTTTCTTTCAGAACTGACTCCATGGCACCAATGAACCAGCTACTTGGGACACAAATATTTTGATTTTGCCTCTGTGATTTCGTTCTGTCCATTGGTATTGGCAAGGGGACAAACAGCAGGACTGTTAGAAGCGCACACAAAAAACAGTTTTTTTATTATTTTAGAACTCTGTTGTAATTAAATGAAAGTAAAATAAACAAATGTATATGGATTAATGTATTTATGTTCTGTAATCATTTATTTTAGTTTTTGTTTTCTTATCCTAATTTTGAGTTTATGCAATTTTTTAACCACTAAAATAGTTCCTCTGGTATCAGTTACATTATGATTTCGGCAAGGTAGTAACACATATATTAGATTATACACTACATCTAAATGCCGCAACTACAAATGTCGTTATCTGATATTTAACTATGACAAAATGTACGAAACACTACGCACTTTTGATAAATCATCATTCTTTCGTAAAAGAATCAAATGCAAAAGCCTTCAGCTACCAATATACAGTTTTCTGTCATTTTATTGTAACAAATCTTACCAAAAACGAAACATTTTCGAAATGTCCTGTGCTTTGAACCAGCTCATACTATTACCGCATGTATCTATAAACACTGACGGATAAAAATCGCAACACCACGAAGGAGTTGTCCGACATAACGAAAGTTGGTAGGAGAGTTCCTACATCCGAAAGATGATGTTTGTTCATTTTTCGGTTGAGTGGCGGTTGTAGCTTCACTATGAGTAGAGGTCTGCGCGGATGCGGATATCCGCGGATATATGCGCGGATATCCGCGGTATTTGTTACTTGGCGGATAAAATCGCGACCAGAGCGGATATCTGCAGGTCATCTGCGGATAATGAGCAAGGCATCTGCCCAGTACGTATGTTGCAATGTTAGTTGAAAACTTGAAGTCTGTTGACATTCTTGGAATCTCGCAGGGCCGGGGTAGAGTGGATGTATGTTGTCCTCAGCCCCTGGCTACGACCGACGTAGCTGTACCCAAGAGACCTGAGCCTAATCCGTTTCCGCGACCGTGTCTTTTGTGTGGCCTGTGAAGTGCTCCCTGGGTGGCAAACCTGCCCACTGTCAACCATCATATGGATAGAGCGTCTGCCATGTAAGCTGGAGATCCCGGGTTCGAGTCCCGGTCGGGGCACACATTTTGATCTGCCCCCGTTGGCGTATGTCAACGCCTGTAAGCAACTAAGGGTGTTCATTTCATTGTAATTTCATTCTAACGAGCTACATCGTCACCGATGGTATAATTAAAATTAAAATTAAAAAATAAAATTAAAATAAAATTAAAAATTAAAATTAATTGTTGGTAAGGCGGGTACCAGGTTGAGATTCATTGGGAGAGTCCTTAGAAAATGTAGTCCATCAACAAAGGAGGTGGCTTACAAAACACTCGTTCGACCTATACTTGAGTATTGCTCATCAGTGTGGGATCCGTACCAGATCGGGTTGACGGAGGAGATAGAGAAGATCCAAAGAAGAGCGGCGCGCTTCGTGACAGGGTTATTTGGTAACCGTGATAGCGTTACGGAGATGTTTAGCAAACTCGAGTGGCAGACTCTGCAAGAGAGGCGCTCTGCATCGCGGTGTAGCTTGCTGTCCAGGTTTCGAGAGGGTGCGTTTCTGCATGAGGTATCGAATATACTGCTTCCCCCTACTTACACCTCCCGTGGAGATCACGAATGTAAAATTAGAGAGATTCGAGCGCGCACGGAGGCTTTCAAACAGTCGTTCTTCCCGCGAACCATACGCCACTGGAACAGAAAAGGGAGGTGATGACAGTGGCACGTAAAGTGCCCTCCGCCACACACCGTTGGGTGGCTTGCGGAGTATGGATGTAGATGTAGATGTAGATGTAGATGGTATCTGTTCTTTTGGACATGTCCGAAAGAACAGATACCATCTTAATATATATAAAAAGTAGTTAAGTTGTCACAGAAATGACACCCTAACAATAACTATGTCATTACATACCATAATGCTAAGTACTACTGTCTGTTACTATTAATTACTCATTCAAAACTTAAATCTATGCAGATGCGGATAAGGAACTTCCGGATGCGGATTAATTGCTGTGGATGCAGTTGCGGATTAGGACCTTGCGGATGCGGTGCGGATGCAGATTGCACTTTACTTATCCGCGCAGACTTCTAACTACTAGAATGCAAATCAGGCTTCCTTTAAATACACTCCGTAACGTTCACGGGCGCTAGTTACCTTTGAGGTTGGACGTGTTGAGTTGATGTTAGACCAGAATGTCTTTATGCGGACAAAGACACCATTATTACCACCTCACTGAATTTCAACGACGTCGTGTAATAGGGGTAGAAGAAGCTGGATATTCTGTCTACGATACTGCATAAAGACTTGGCAGGAATATAACCACTGTACACGGCTGCTGGCAGCGATAGTCACTCGAGGCTATGCTCGCAAGAAGACCAGGGGCCCTACTCAGTGTCGTTCATACCGATCGGTGCAGTAGGTTAGTCTCGGTAGTGACGTCAGTTTCGGTTCTTTACCGAAATATCCTATTCAGTAAGCTTCTGAGATCTATTACCGAACGGTCCTCCCGCCGATTTTTCGACAACTGTGCCGAGAGGTTTTGGATTTCAGTGTGGCCCTGTCGTTCGGGTAGCTGCAGTTTATTTACACCTATAATTTGTCTACATCTACATCTACATCCACATCCATACTCCGCAAGCCACCTGAGGGTATGTGACGGAGGATACCTTGAGTACCTCTATCAGTTCTCCCTTCTATTCCAGTCTCTTATTGTTCGTGGAAAGAAGGATTGTCGGTTTGCCTCTGTGTGGGCTCTAATCTCTCTGATTTTATCCTCATGGTCACTTCGGGAGATATACGTAGGAGGGAGCAATATACTGCTTGACTCTTCAGTAAAGGTATGTTCTCGAAACTTTAACAAAAGCCCGTACCGAGCTACTGCAGAGTTTACCTCTCCTGCAGAGTTTATCTATCATCTCTGTAACGCTTTCGCCATTACTAAATGATCCCGTAACGAAGCGCGCTCCTCTCCATTGGATCTTCTCTCTCTCTTCTATCAACCATATCTGGTATGGATCGCACACTGCAGAGCAGTATTCAAGCAGAGGGCGAACAAGCGTACTGTAACCTACTTCCTTTGTTTCCGGATTGCATTTCCTTAGGATTCTTCCAATGAATCTCAGTCTTGCATCTGCTTTACTGACGATTAATTTTATATGACCATTCCATTTTAAATCACTCCTAATGCGTACTCCCAGATAATTTATGGAATTAACTGCTTCCAGTTGCTGACCTGCTATATTGTAGCTACATGATAAGGGATCTTTCTTTCTATGTATTCGCAGCAAATTACACTTGTCTACATTGAGATTCAATTGCCATTCCCTGCACCATGCGTCAATTCGCTGCACATCCTCCTGCATTTCAGTACAATTTTCCACTGTTACAACCTCTCGATACACGTGGCTACGTCAAATATTTTGGGCGAGAAAATTAATTTAATTACACTACACGCAGTAGACGAGCTCTGAACTTGCTCTTTGGAGATACGCTAAAGTTTTATAGTTGCTGAGTTGAAACTTCTCACATCTATGATTATAGCGGATCTCCCTTCTACTTAAGTTAAACATCCTAGCTTTATTTATTCGCCTACTTAATCCATCTTGCTTCTTTAATTTTTAAGATAAAAACCAGAAAATCATGAATTTCAACTAAAATTTTAATTTGTGATATCCAGAATACTGTTTCTACTAAATTATTACGCAAGAGGAATATAAATATAAATTTTTAAGTTTCTAGCTCTTTTCTGTTGCGCCAATGATTTTTACAGAAATACGTCCAAATTTCGAAAATGGTTAGAGTTAATGAACTGATATTCAACACACATTGATTTAGTAATTCTCCTGACATGCTAGAAACGTTTCAGGTTATTTACTTGATTTTTGAAGTATTGCGCAACATTTATGACGTCAGAGCTAGTTACAGCGGACTGGCTGGCACCCAATGGAAAAACTAATGTTAATTTTGTAAGGCGTGAGTAGGCTGCTTCCCTATAAGTGGTGTTCATCAATGGCAGCAAAACTGGTCAGATCACCAAACTGACATATAAATTTGCAGTGAGTGGCATGGGATAACCATGAGAGTGCTCCTGCTGTCGGAGGAAATCGCTTTGCAGATCATAACTCCAGGTGCAGGTTTGGTGTGTCTAGCACCCAGACAGGTTGACTGCACGCCTTCAACTGGCCCCATCCTCCTAACCAGCACGAGTCCATCGCTGGCATCAACGGAGAACCAGCTTTCATCGGAAAATGCGACAACTCTCCATCCTGTCCTCGAATGACACCACCGAAGTCACAGAGAGTGGTGGTTTGGAAAGCACGGGACAGGGGGTATGACTCTGAGCTGTCCCTGAAGTAAAAGATCTGTAACAGTTAGTTGTGTCACTGTAGTGCCAACTGCTGCTGAAATTTCTGCTGCAGATCTACATCTACATCTACATCTATGCTCCGCAAGCCACCCAACGGTTTGTGGCGGAGAGCACTTTACGTGCCGCTGTCATTACCTCCCTTTCCTGTTCCACTCGCGTACGGTTCGCGGGAAGAACGACTGCCGGAAAGCCTCCGTGCGCGCTGGAATCTCTCTAATTTTACACTCGTGATCTCCTCGGGAGGTATAAGTAGGGGGAAGCAATATATTCCATACCTCATCCAGAAACGCACCCTCTCGAAACCTGGACAGCAAGCTACACCGCGATGCAGAGCGCCTCTCTTGCAGAGTATGGTACTTGAGTTTGTTAAACATCTCCGTAACGCTATAACGCTTACCAAATAACCATGTCACGAAACGCACCGCTCTTCTTTGGATCTTCTCTATCTCCTCTGTCAACCCGACCTGGTACGGATCCCACACCGATGAGCAATACTCGAGTATAGGCCGAACGAGTGTTTTGTAAGCCACCTCTTTTGTTGATGGACTACATTTTCTAAAGACTCTCCCAATGAATCTCAATCTGGCACCCGCCTTACCAACAATTAATGTTCTACCATTATTCCACTTCAAATTGTTCTGCACGCATACTCCCAGATATTTTAGACAAGTAACTGCTACCAGTGTTTGTTCCGCTATCATATAATCATACAATGAAGGATCCTTCTTTCTATGTATTCGCAATACATTACATTTGTCTATGTTAATGGTCGGTTTCCACTCCCTGCACCAACTGCCTATCCGCTGCAGATCATCCTGCATTTCGCTACAGTTTTCTAATGCTGCAACTTCTCTGTATACTACAGCATCATCCGCGAAAAGCCGCATGGAACTTCCGACACTATCTACTATGTCACTTATACATATTGTGAAAAGCAGTGGTCCCATAACACTCCCCTGTGGCACGCCAGAGATTACTTTCACGTCTGTAGACGTCTCTCCATTGAGAACAACGTGCTGTGTTTTGTTTGCTAAAATCTCTTCAGACCAGCCACACATCTGGTCTGGTATTCCGTCGGCTCTTACTTTGTTTGTCAGGCGACTGTGCGGAACCGTATCGAACGCCTTCCGAAAGTCAAGGATAATGGCATCTACCTGGGAGCCTGTATCTAATATTTTCTGGGCCTAGTGAACAAATAAAGCGAGTTGAGGCTCACACGATCGCTGTTTCCGGAATCCATGTTGATTCCTACGGAGTAGATTATGGGTTTGCAGAAATGGCATGATATGCGAGCAAAAAAATCACGTTCTAAAATTCTACAACAGATCGATGTCAGAGATATAGGCCTATAGTTTTGCGCATCTGATCGACGACCCTTCTTGAAAACTCTGACTACCTGTGCTCTTTTCCAATCATTTGGAACTTTCCGCTCTTCCAGAGACTTGCGGCACACGGCTGTTAGAAGGGGGCAAGTTCTTTCGCGTACTCTGTGTAGAATCGAATTGGTATCCAGTCAGGTCCAGTGGACTTTCCTCTGTTGAGTGATTTCAGTTGCTTTTCTATTCCTTGGACACTTATTTCGATGTTGATAGATGTAATACGACGTTCCAGAGCCGTACGCCGAATATGACGGTCTCCACTCTCGGTAATGCCATGTGGCTGCCTGTAGCTTGAGCCCCTATTATGTATCTTTCCGCCATTTTGCCTATCGATTCGGTACGCGAGCGCACTGAACGGTCTTTTCTTACAAAACAGAATCCCAAAATTATTCAACGAGCATTTCGAAAGCGATGCCGGAACGTCCTAGCGAGCTGAAACAGTGTTGTCAGCTCTCCTAACGCCAACCAATGAAATCCATGCATGCGCACTGCAGCGCCACGAACTCGAAGCGGCTAGCAGCCAACACAGGTACGCCATTTTTCACAGTACCGAAAAGTGTGGTTAGAGCATGCAATACTGTTCAAATTTCGCTGACCACAGCCTTCCATCATGAGTGCATGACAACGATAAAATATTGGCTGTGTTCTGGAAACTGTCGTAAATGTCACACTGTGTCATTTTATTCTCATTCACATCGACGTCTTGTTTTGGATTTTACGTTTCGGAATGTAAGTTACGAATGGAGTGTAATACCACACTGCACAAATACATCTATAGAGACAACTGAAACATTAGTCACGTTTTCTCTTTCCGTCGTTCCTTTCTTGCTTCAAAATTCATGAAGGTTCGTTCCGTCTATGCAACTAATATAAGACAGTTTGTTTATGGCCATACGCGTTTCGCTTCCTTTATTCGTGATGATACTTCACAAATAAAAGAAGCGAAAAGCATATGGCAATAAACAAACAGCGTTCAGTTAGTTCCCTAGACGGAACATCTCCATAAACCCAGAAAATTGTTTAAGAGAGTGTCAAAGAATAAGAGAATGCATGGAATATGGTTGTAACTCGCTCCTAGGGATACAAATGATGAAGTAGCCTACTTCCCTATATGAAACATCAACGATTTGGTTCATAAAAACAAAATTTTAATAATCGCCTTTTCGAGAGCGTGTGGCGAGTGCAGCTGTAGAAGTTCGTTATGGTTTATAACACGGACGTGATGAATCGAAATGTTTGGTATTTAGTGGTATAGTCTAAAAATATAGTGGCGGGAACAGTTCATCTCTGTCTACTGTTGCTGAAGATTCGATCGTATATAAATACTTGCGACAAGCTAGCGACAATTCCTTCTGTTTCATTCGCAGTAATTTACGTTGTCCTCTTAGATTCCAGTCTGACCTCACTCTCGGAAATCACTACGCATTCCGACAAAAATGGCGAATTATTTGTGACAGGATGTAGCATAAATGTCACTCTCAGTTGTTCCATGCACAGTTAAATCGTCTTTCATTTCTTAAACATGTGGAAGTCACGAAATTGGAGATACTCGTTGCTCAGACAGCGCGCTCCTTCGTGTAAATTACAACGAATATTTCAGAAAAATGCTTAACTTTTATGATTAACGAAGTGACAGAACGTGTCGCAAACAAGAAGAGGAAAAAAATGTCTTCGCATCCAGTGGTATAGGAATCTACACTCTTTGCCACGTCAGTTTTTTTTAATATAGTTTTGAGCGATATTGTTCGTTTCTGCGCGGACGTCACGTGGTACCCGTCCAAGTCGATCGCTGACTGCTTCACTCACTTTTATTACAGAAGACTCTCGGCCCTCCTGACCGAACACACTGAGCTACCGAGCAGTTCGTGGTCTTGACAACTTCGCTACTATAACTCAGATGCTGTTGGCGCTTTATTTTAGGTGTTTCCATTCGAGAGAGGCGCAGACTCACTTCGTTGCCGAATGATGCAGGCATAACTGGTAAATGCAGCAAATATTGGTAGGTTTACTCTAAGAGGCTTCACAAAATTCCTTTACATTGTTACTTAAAAGTTTTAAACGCGTTTCGATAATTCGCGGGAAAGAGTACGCGAAATTACTAGTAATTTCAGCTAAGACTCGTGTAATGCACGTAAGCAGAGTCTATGTCTTCATATTTAATGATCTTTGAACACTTAATTGCATAAAAATAACAGGTATTTTGAGAGAATTGTGAGGGGAAACTTTTTTGTATGATCTAAGCATTCACAGCAACAACCTAACCTAACCATATTTCTAACAGAGGAAAATACACTCCTGGAAATGGAAATAAGAACACCGTGAATTCATTGTCCCAGGAAGGGGAAACTTTATTGACACATTCCTGGGGTCAGATTACATCACATGATCACACTGACAGAACCACAGGCACATAGACACAGGCGACAGAGCATGCACAATGTCGGCACTAGTACAGTGTATATCCACCTTTCGCAGCAATGCAGGCTGCTATTCTCCCATGGAGACGATCGTAGAGATGCTGGATGTAGTCCTGTGGAACGGCTTGCCATGCCATTTCCACCTGGCGCATCAGTTGGACCAGCGTTCGTGCTGGACGTGCAGACCGCGTGAGACGACGCTTGATCCAGTCCCAAACATGCTCAATGGGGGACAGATCCGGAGATCTTGCTGGCCAGGGTAGTTGACTTACACCTTCTAGAGCACGTTGGGTGGCACGGGATACATGCCGACGTGCATTGTCCTGTTGGAACAAAGTTCCCTTGCCGGTCTAGGAATGGTAGAACGATGGGTTCGATGACGGTTTGGATGTACCGTGCACTATTCAGTGTCCCCTCGACGATCACCAGAGGTGTACGGCCAGTGTAGGAGATCGCTCCCCACACCATGATGCCGGGTGTTGGCCCTGTGTGCCTCGGTCGTATGCAGTCCTGATTGTGGCGCTCACCTGCAGAAGCGACTCTCATCGCTGAAGACGACACGTCTCCATTCGTCCCTCCATTCATGCCTGTCGCGACACCACTGGAGGCGGGCTGCACGATGTTGGGGCGTGAGCGGAAGATGGCCTAACGGTGTGCGGGACTGTAGCCCAGCTTCATGGAGACGGTTGCGAATGGTCCTCGCCGATACCCCAGGAGCAACAGTGTCCCTAATTTGCTGGGAAGTGGCGGTGCGATCCCCTACGGCACTGCGTAGGATCCTACGGTCTTGGCGTGCATCCGTGCGTCGCTGCGGTCCGGTCCCAGGTGGACGGGCACGTGCAACTTCCGCCGACCACTGGCGACAACATCGATGTACTGTGGAGACCTCACGCCCCACGTGTTGAGCAATTCGGCGGTACGTCCAGCCGGCCTCCCGCGTGCCCACTATACGCCCTCGCTCAAAGTCCGTCAACTGCACATACGGTTCACGTCCACGCTGTCGCGGCTTGCTACCAGTGTTAAAGACTGCGATGGAGCTCCGTATGCCATGGCAAACTGGCTGACACTGACGGCGGCGGTGCACAAATGCTGCGCAGCTAGCGCCATTCGACGGCCAACACCGCGGTTCCTGGTGTGTCCGCTGTGCCGTGCGTGTGATCATTGCTTGTACAGCCCTCTCGCAGTGTCCGGAGCAAGTATTATGGGTCTGACACACCGGTGTCAATGTGTTCTTTTTTCCATTTCCAGGAGTGTAGACTATAATGAACTCAGTTTCCAACTGGACGCTATTGCTATTCACAATATACCTAAATGACCTTGTGGATGACATCGGAAGTTCACTGAGGCTTTTTGCGGATGATGCTGTGGTGTATCGAGAGGTTGTGACAGTGGAAAATTGTACTGAAATGCAGGAGGATGTGCAGCGAATTGACGCATGGTGCAGGGAATGGCAATTGAATCTCAATGTAGACAAGTGTAATTTGCTGCGAATACATAGAAAGAAAGATCCCTTATCATGTAGCTACAATATAGCAGGTCAGCAACTGGAAGCAGTTAATTCCATAAATTATCTGGGAGTACGCATTAGGAGTGATTTAAAATGGAATGGCCATATAAAATTAATCGTCAGTAAAGCAGATGCCTGACTGAGATTCATTGGAAGAATCCTAAGGAAATGCAATCCGAAAACAAAGGAAGTAGGTTACAGTACGCTTCTTCGCCCACTGCTTGAATACTGCTCTGCAACTTTATTTGATCATTCCATTTTAAATCACTCCTAATGCGTACTCCCAGATAATTTATGGAATTAACTGCTTCCCGTTGCTGACCTGCTATTTTGTAGCTAAATCCTAGGTCCCTTATCTTTCTATGTATTCGCATCACATTACACTTGTCTACATTGAGATTCAATTGCCATTCCGTGCACCATGCGTCAATTCGCTGCAGATCCTCCTGCATTTCAGTACAATTTTCCATTGTTGCAACCTCTCGATACACCACAGCATTATCTGCAAAAAGCCTCAGTGAACTTCCGATGTCATCCACCAGGTCATTTATTTATATTGTGAATAGCAACGGTCCTATGACACTCCCCTGCGGAACACCTGAAATCACTCTTACTTCGGAAGACTTCTCTCCATTGAGAATAACATGCTGCGTTCTGTTTTCTAGGAACTCCTCAATCCAATCACACAATTGATCTGATAGTCCGTATGCTCTTACTTTGTTCATTAAACGACTGTGGGGAACTGTGTCAAAAGCCTTGCGGAAGTCAAGAAACACGGCATCTACCTGTGAACCCGTGTCGAAGGCCCTCTGAGTCTCGTGGACGAATAGCGCGAGCTGGGTTTCACACGACCGTCTTTTTCGAAACCCATGCTGATTCCTACAGAGTAGATTTCTAGTCTCCAGAAAAGACATTATTCTCGAACATAATACGTGTTCCAAAATTCTACAACTGATCGACGTTAGAGATATAGGTCTATAGTTCTGCACATGTGTTCGACGTCCCTTCTTGAAAACGGGGATGACCTGTGCCCTTTCCCAATCCTTTGGAACGCTTCGCTCTTCTAGAGACCTACGGTACACCGCTGCAAGAAGGGGGGCAAGTTCCTTCGCGTACTCTGTGTAAAATCGAACTGGTATCCCATCAGGACCAGCGGCCTTTCCTCTTTTGAGCGATTTTAATTGTTTCTCTATCCCTCTGTCGTCTACTTCGATATCTACCATTTTGTCAACTGTGCGACATCAAGAGCAGGAAGCACAGTGCAGTCTTCCTCTGTGAAACAGCTTTGGAAGAAGACATTTAGTATTTCGGCCTTTAGTCTGTCATCCTCTGTTTAAGTACCATTTTGGTCACAGAGTGTCTGGACATTTTGTTTTGATCCACCTACCGCTTTGACATAGGACCAAAATTTCTTAGGATTTTCTGCCAAGTCAGTACATAGAACTTTACTTTCGAATTCATTGAAAGCCTCTCGCATAGCCCTCCTCACACTACATTTCGCTTCGCGTAATTTTTGTTTGTCTGCAAGGCTTTGGCTATGTTTATGTTTGCTGTGAAGTTCCCTTTGCTTCCGCAGCAGTTTTCTAACTCGGTTGTTGTACCACGGTGGCTGAAATTTCGTAAATAGATCTCGCCGCGATGAAAAACGTCTTTGCTTTAATGACTTCCATCCCAACTCGCGTATCATATCTGCCACACTCTCTCCCCTACAAAACGAGCTGCCCTTTTTTGCACCCTTTCGATGTCCTCGGTCAATCCCACCCAGTAATGATCCCACACCGCGCAGCAATATTCTAACAGAGGACGGATGAGTGTAGTGTAAGCCGTCTCTTTAGTGGACTTATTGCATCTTCCAAGTGTCCTGCCAATGAAACGCAACCTTTGGCTCGCCTTCCCCACAATATTATCTATGTGGTCTTTCCAACTGAAGTTGTTCGTAATTTTTACACCCAGATACTTAGTTGAATTGACAGCCTCGAGGATTGTACTATTTATCGAGTAATCGAAATCTAACGGATTTCTTTTGGAACTCGTGTGGATCACCTCACACTTTTCGTTATTTAGCGTCAACTGCCACACCGTACAGCAATCTTTTCTAAATCGCTTTGCAACTGATACTGGTTTTCGGATGACCTTACTAGACGGTAAATTACAGCATCATCTGCGAACAACCTAAGAGAACTGCTGAGATTGTCACCCAGATCATTTATATAGATCATGAACAGCAGAGGTCCCAGGACGCTTCCCTGGGAACACCTGATATCACTTCAGTTTTACTCGACGATTTGCCGTCTATTACTATGAACTGCGATCTTCCTGACAGGAAATCACGAATCTAGTCGCACAACTGAGACGATACCCCATAGGCCCGCAGCTTGATTAGAACTCGCTTGTGAGGAACGGTGTCAAAAACTTTCCGGAAATTTAGAAATACTGAATCAACTTGAGATCCCCTGTCGATAGCGGCCATTACTTCGTGCGAATAAAGAGCTTGCTGCGTTGCACAAGAAAGATGTTTTCTGAAAGCATGCTGATTACGTATCAATAGATCGTTCCCTTCGAGGTGATTCATAATGTTTGAATACAGTATATGCTCCAAAACCCTACTGCAAACCGACGTCAATGATATAGGTCAGTAGTTCGATGGATTACTCCTACTACCCTTCTTGAACACTGGTGCGACCTGCGCAATTTTCCCATCTGTAGGTACAGATCTATCGGTGAACGAGCAGTTGTATATGATTCCTAAGTAGGGAGCTATTGTATCAGCGTAATCTGAAAGGAACCTAATCGGTATACAATCTGGACCTGAAGACTTGCCTGTATCAAGCGATTTGAGTTGCTTCACAACCCTTACTTCTAAGAAACTCATGCTAGCAGCTGTTCGTGTTTCAAATTCTGGAATATTCCATTCGTCTTCCCTGGCGAAGAAATTTCGGAAAACGGCGTTCAATAACTCCGCTTTAGCGGCACAGTCGTCGGTAACAGTAGCATCGGCACTGCGCAGCGAAGGTATTGACTGCGCCTTGCCGCTTGTGTACTTTACATACGACCAGAATTTCTTCGGATTTTCAACCAAATTTCGAGACAATGTTTCGTTGTGGAGCCTATTAAAGGCATCTCGCATTGAAGTCCGTGCCATATTTCGCGCGTTTGTAAATTTTAGCCAGTCTTCGGGATTTCGCGTTCTTCTGAACTTCGCATTCTTTTTCCGTTGCCTCTGCAACAGCGTTCCGACCTGTTTTGTGTACCACGGGGGATCAGTTCCATCTCTTACCAATTTATGAGGTATGAAGCTATCAATTGCTGTTGCTACTATATCTTTGAATTTGAGCCACATCTCGTCTACATTTGCGTAGTCAGTTCGGAAGGAATGGAGATTGTCTCTTAGGAAGGCTTCTAGTGACATTTTATCCGCGTTTTTAAATAAAATTATTTTGCGTTTGTTTAGAAGAAACTGTATTGAGCCTAGCTACAACGGCCTTGTGATCACTAATCCCTGTATTAGTCATGATGCTCTCTATCAGGTCTGGATTGTTTGTGGCTAAGAGATCAAGTGTGTTTTCGCAACCATTTACAATTCGCGTGGGTTCGTGGACTAACGGCTCGAAAATAATTTTCGGAGAAAGCATTTAGGACAACCTCGGAAGATGTTTTCTGCCTACCCCCGAGTTTGAAGATGTATGTTTGCCAACATATCGAGGGAAGGTTGAAGTCCCCACCAACTATAACCGTATGAGAGTGGTATTTATTTGTTAAGAGACTCAGATTTTCTCTGAACTGTTCAGCAACTATATCATCGGAGCCTGGAGTCGGTAGAAGGAGCCAATTATTAACTTAGTTTGGCTGTTAAGTATAACCTCCACACATACCAATTCGCACGGAGTATCTACTTCGATTTCACTAAGAGATAAACCATTACTGACAGACAAAAACACTCCACCACCAATTCTGCCTAATCTATCTTTTCTGAACACCATCTGAGACTTTGTAAAAATTTCTGCAGAACTTATTTTAGGCTTTAGCCAGCTTTCTGTACCTATAACGATTTCAGCTTCTGTGCTTTCTATTAGTGCTTGAACCTCAGGGACTGTTCCAGCACAACTACAACAATTTACAACTACAATTCCGACTGTTCCTTGATCCAATCACGTCCTGTATTTGCCATGCACCCTTTGAGATTGCAGCCCACCCCGTACTTTCCCGAGGTCTTTTAACCTAAAAAACCGCCCAGTCCACGCCACACAGCCTCCGCTACCCGTGTAGCCGCCAGCTGAGTGTAGTGAACTGACCTATTCAGCGGAACTCGAAACCTCACCACCCTATGGCGCAAGTCAGACCCTCCTCCCGGCTCTGCACCAAAGGTCTGCAGTCGGTTCTGTCAACGATGCTGCAAATGGTGAGCTCCGCCTTCACCTCGTAAGCAAGACCAGCAGCCTTCACCAAATCGGATAGCCGCTGGAATCCAGAGAGAATATCCTCAGATCCAAAGCGACACACGTCTTAGGGCCGACATGTGCCACCACCTGCAGCTGGCTGCACCCTGTGCTCTTCATGGCATCCGGAAGGACCCTTTCCACATCAGGAATGACTCCACCCGGAATGCACACGGAGTGCACACTGTATTTCTTCCCCTCCTTAGCCGCCATATCCCTAAGGGGCCCCATTACGTGCCTAACATTGCAGCTCCCAACTACCAATAAGCCCACCCTCTGCGATTGCCCGGACTTTGAAGGCTGAGAATCATCCTCTGAAACAGGGCAGGCAGCTGCATCTGGCTCAGCCAGAGACAGTGCCTGAACAACATGGATGCTTCTAAGTAGATGCAATCGACAAGTAATAAGTGTTAACATGACCAGAGACGTGAAACCGAGCCTCGTCTGTGTAGAAGGCAAGTTCCCATATCTGGAGTTCGGATAGGTTGGTGTTGGTGGGAAGTATCCAGATAACCCAGACGGTGCAACACTGTGCCAAGATGTGCTGGCCGTGCACCAAGGCATGTTTAGCCACAGGGTGATCCTCATTACCAACAAACACTTCTCTGCCTGTGTCCATTCATGCGAATGGACAGTTTGTTGCTGGTCATTCCCACATAGAAAGCATCATAGTGTAGGCAGATCAGTTGGTAAATCACGTGGGTGCTTTCACACTTGGCTCTGCCTTTGATCGTGTACACCTTCTGGGTTACACGACTGGAGTAGGTGGTGGTGGGAGGGTGCATAGGACAGGTTTTACACCGGGGGCGGTTACAAGGGTAGGAGCCAGAGGGTAGGGAAGGTGGTTTGGGGATTTCATAGGGATGAACCAAGAGGTTACGAAGGTTAGGTGGACGGCGGAAAGACACTCTTGGTGGAGTGGGGAGGATTGCATGAAGGATGGATCTCATTTTGGGGAAGGATTTTAGGAAATCGTATCCCTGCTGGAGTGCCACATTCAGAGTCTGATCCAGTCCTGGGAAGCATCCTGTCACAAGTGCGGCACTTTTAGGGTTCTTCTGTGAGAGGTTCTGGGTTTGAGGGGATGAGGAAGTGGCTCTGGTTATTTGCTTCTACCAGGTCGGGAGGGTAGTTGCAGGATGCGAAAGCTGTTTTCAGGTTGTTGGTGTAATGGTCCAGGGATTCAGGACTGGAGCAGATTCGTTTGCCACGAAGGCCTAGGCTGTAGGGAAGGGACCATTTGATATGGAATCGTTGGCAGCTGTCATAATGGAGGTACTGTTGCTTGTTGGTGGGTTTGATGTGGACGGATGTGTGAAGCTGGCCATTGGACAGATGGAGGTCAACGTCAAGGAAAGTGGCATGGGATTTGGAGTAGGACCAGGTGAATCTGATGGAACCAACGGAGTTGAGGTTGGAGAGGAAATTCAGGAGTTGTTCTTCACTGTGAGTCCAGATCATGAAGATGTCATCAATAAATCTGTACCAAACTTTGGGTTGGCAGGCTTGGGTAACCAAGAAGGCTTCCTCTAAGCGACCCATAAATAGGTTGGCATACGAGGGGGCCATCTTGGTACCCATGGCTGTTCCCTTTAATTGTTGGTATGTCTGGCCTTCAAAAGTGAAGAAGTTGTGGGTCAGGATGAAGCTGGCTAAGGTGACGAGGAAAGAGGTTTTAGGTAGGGTGGCTGGTGATCGGCGTGAAAGAAAGTGCTCCATTGCAGCGAGGCCCTGGACGTGCGGGATATTCGTGTATAGGGAAGTGTCATCAATGGTTACAAGGATGGTTTCAGGGGGTAACAGACTGGGTAAGGATTCTAGGCGTTCGAGAAAGTGGTTGGTGTCTTTGATGAAGGATGGGAGACTGCATGTAATGGGTTGAAGGTGTTGATCTACGTAGGCAGAGATACTTTCTGTGGGGGCTTGGTAACCAGCTACAATGGGGCGGCCAGGATGTTTGGGTTTGTGAATTTTAGGAAGTAGGTAGAAGGTAGGAGTGCGAGGTGTCGGTGGGGTCAGGAGTTTGATGGAATCAGGTGAAAGGTTTTTTAGGGGGCCTAAGGTTCTGAGGATTCCCTGAAGCTCCGCCTGGACATCAGGAATGGGATTACCTTGGCAAACTTTGTATGTAGAGTTGTCTGAAAGCTGACACAGTCCCTCAGCCACATACTCCCGACGATCAAGTACCACGGTCGTGGAACCCTTGTCAGCCGGAAGAATGATGATGGATCGGTCAGCTTTCAGATCACAGATAGCCTGGGCTTCGGCTGTGGTGATGTTGGGAGTAGGATTAAGGTTTTTCAAGAAAGATTGCGAGGCAAGGCTGGAAGTGAGAAATTCCTGGAAGGTTTGGAGAGGGTGATTTTGAGGAAGAGGAGGTGGGTCCCGCTGTGATGGAGGACGGAACTGCTCCAGGCAGGGTTCAATTTGGATAGTGTCTTGGGGAGTTGGATTATTAGGAGTGGGATCAGGATTATTTTTCTTCGTGGCAAAGTGATGTTTACAGCAGAGACGACGAGTGTAGGACAGTAAATCTTTGACAAGGGCCGTTTGGTTGAACCTGGGAGTGGGGCTGAAGGTGAGGCCTTCAGATAGGACAGAGGTTTCGGATTGGGAGAGAGGTTTGGAAGAAAGGTTAACTACTGAATTGGGGTGTTGTGGTTCCAGATTGTGTTGACTAGAATTTTGAGGTGTTGGGGGGAGTGGAGCTGGAAGTGGGAGATTGAGTAGATGGGAGAGATTGGGTCTGTATGCAATGAGAGGAGGTTGAGGTTTGTTGGAAAGGTTGTGGAGGGTGAGTGAGTTGCCTTTCCGGAGGTGGGAAACCAGGAGATGGGATAGTTTTTTGAGGTGGAGGGTGGCATGCTGTTCTAATTTGCGGTTGGCCTGTAGGAAGATGCTATGAACAGCCGGTGTGGATGTGGGAGAGGAAAGATTGAGGACTTTGATTTGGGATAGGAGTTGACGGGTGTGTTCATTGGCCGAGTCGATGTATAGGTGAAGGCTTAGGCGGGTGAGGGCTATGGATTGTGCAGTTTGGAACTGGTATAAGGACTGATGGAAGGAAGGATTGCAGCCAGAGATGGGAACTTAAAGTGTGAGGCCTTTGGGGGTAATGCCAAATGTCAGACAAGCCTGAGTAAATAAAATATGGGAGCGTAATCTGGCTAGGGTGAAGGCATGTTTGCGGAGGGAATGTAAATAAAATTTAATGGGGTCGTTGTAGGGATGTTGTGAGGTTGACTTCGTATTAGAAGGTGGAAAGGGTAATATGAGGTTAAAGTGAAAATAAATAGAAATATATATAGGGAGAGATAAAGGTGTGAAAAAATTCGGAAAACTGTTGGTTTGAGATGAGCTATGTTGATCCTGTGCTGAACTTAGGTTGGTGAACAATGGGTGCAAAGGTTAGGTGGTTGTGTTGTCTCCAAAACACGTTAAAGGGTGGAGAAATTCAGGAAAATTTCGAAAAAAAAATTTTAAAAAAATTTTCGAAAAAAAAATTTCGAAAAATTTTTTTTGAAAAAAATCTCGAAAAAAATTTCGAAAAAATGCGTGTAAATGTATTCAAAGGACTGGTTATGTACTGGCAGGTTATGAAAATGAGGCTAACAATTGTTTGATGAAAAAATAATAACGTTTAAACGTGTGAGAAGCTGCTAAAAAATTATTGGTCCACACCTCCAAGTTTCAAGTTTCTATCCTATCTATCATTGGACTGGGCAATGAGGAGGCAGTCAGTCAGTCAGGGCATTATGGCCTGATACATATATAGAGATTGTGTTCGGGTGTTTCACCATCGTGTCTTATGCTAAATGGTTCATGTTCATCGTCTTTGAACTTAAATTCATTCTTTAATTAGTTCTGAAAAAGCTTTACTTTTATTATCAGACTGCTCTATTGTTTTATTGCCAATCTATTTCCTAAGATTAACAATTTCAGTTTTAAGTTTTCTTTGCCTCATTTCATTTCTCCTTCAAAAGCTGTACAGCATTAGCTTTATAAAGTAGGTTTAGATGTATATTTGACTGAGCCTAATCAGACTTGCAGGAGTTTGTCTAGGATTACTCCCATTTTGCTAATGTTTAACTACCTGAAGGGTTTCTCTGAAAGAGTGGCAATAGTCATAATGTGTCATCAGGGTTCAATAGAACTTATTCCATTTATCATCAGTTCCTTACACCTGGTACACAGAACCTCATTTCTCCTCTGATTGTATTTAAAGGCATTACTATTCAATCTATTTGGAGTTAATTTCAGCAGAACATCCTTCGTTATTTTTCTATGGCTGAATTTATGTACTCTACCACGTGACAAAAGTGATCAAAATAATTTAAAGCTAGGCTACCTGACCTATAACATTCCTGGTGGTTATAGAATAATCCATTTTAGTGGAGTATTTATCATTTACTCGACTACCTGATGCAACAGGAAGCTAAGGCTTCATTGCAGTTAACAAAAACATTGACTCTACTGATGCTGAATTCGAATGTGACAGTGAATTTACCTGGTCATGTGTAACAGGTCTAGATGAAATCAAGTTAAATGTTGCATATTTTTACTGGTTACCCAATTTCATTGTGACAGTTCTACAGTCATTCAAGAAGGTCTTCAGTCAGAAGCACCTAAATACCCATATTATACAATATTCGTTTTAGGTGTCTTTAACCAACTAGCTCTGCAAATGATAAAGAAATTGAAGAAATGTATGATGAGATAAAAGAAATTATTCAGGTAGTGAAGGGAGACGAAAATTTAATAGTCACTGGTGACTGGAATTCAACAGTAGGAAAAGGAAGAGAAGAAAACATAGTAGGTGAATATGGTGTGAGGCTAAGAAGTGAAAGAGAAAGCCGTCTGTTAGAATTTTGCACAGAGCATAACTTAATCATAGATAACACCTGGTTCAAGAATCATAAAAGAAGGTTGTATACATGGGAGAATCCTGGAGATACTAAAAGGTATCAGATAGATTATATAATGGTAAGACAGAGATTTAGGAACCAGGTTTTAAATTGCTGGACATTTCCAGGGGCAGATGTGGACTCTGACCACAATCTATTGGTTATGAACAGTAGATTAAAACTGAAGAAATTGCAAAAAGGTGGGAATTTAAGGAGATGGGACCTGGATAAACTGACTGAACCAGAAGTTGTACAGAGTTTCAGGGACAGCATAAGGGAACAATTGACAGGAATGGGGGGAAGAAATACAGTAGAAGAAGAATGGGTAGCTCTGAGGGATGAAGAAGTGAAGGCAGCAGAGGATCAAGTAGGTAAAAAGACGAGGGCTAGTAGAAATCCTTGGGTAACAGAACAAATATTGAATTTAATTGATGAAAGGAGAAAACATAAAATGCAGTAAATGAAGCAGGCAAAAAGGAATAAAAATGTCTCAAAAATGAGATCAACAGGAAGTGCATAATGGCTAAGCAGGCATGGCTAGAGGACAAATGTAAGGATGTGGAGGCTTATCTCACTAGGGGTAAGATAGATACAGCCTACAGGAAAATTAAAGAGACCTTCGGAGAAAAGAGGGCCACTTGTATGAATATCAAGAGCTGAAATAGAAACCCAGTTCTAAGCAAAGAAGGGAAAGCAGAAAGGTGGAAGGAGTATATAGAGGGTCTATACAAGGGCAATGTACTTGATGACAATATTGTGGAAATAGAAGAGGATGTAGATGAAGATGAAATGAGGGATATGATACTGCGTGAAGAGTTTGACACAGCACTGAAAGACCTGAGTCGAAACAAGGCCCCCGGAGTAGACAATATTCCATTAGAACTACTGACAGCCTTGGGAGAGCCAGTCCTGACAAAACCCTACCATCTAGTGAGCAACATGTATGAGACAGGCGAAATACCCGCAGACTTCAAGAAGAATATAATAATTCCAATCCCAAAGAAAGCAGATGTGAAAATTACCAAACTATCAGTTTAATAAGCCACAGCTGCAAAATACTAACGCGAATTCTTTACAGATGAATGGAGAAACTGATAGAAGCCAACCTTGGGAACATCAGTTTGGATTCCGTAGAAATGATGGAACATGTGAGGCAATACTGACCCTACGACTTACCTTAGAAGAAAGGTTAAGGAAAGACAAACCTACATTTCTAGCATTTGTAGACTTACAGAAAGCTTTTGACAACATTGATTGGAATACTCTCTTTCAAATTCTGAAGGTGGCAGGGGTAAAATACAGGGAGTGAAAGGCTATTTACAATTTGTACAGAAAGCAGTCATAAGAGTTGAGGGGTATGAAAGGGAAGCAGCGGTTGGGAAGGGAGTGAGACAGGGTTGTAGCCTCCCCCTTATGTTATTCAATCTGTATATTGAGCAAGCAATAAAGGAAACAAAAGGAAACTTCGGAGTAGGTATTAAAATCCATGGAGTAGAAATAAAAATTTTGAGGCTCTGTGATGACATTGTAATTCTGTCAGAGACAGCAAAGGACTTGGAAGAGCAGTTGAATGGAATTGACAGTGTCTTGAAAAGAGGATATAAGATGAACATCAACAAAAGCAAAACGAGGAAAATGTATTGTAGTCAAATTCAGTCGGGTGATGCTGAGGGAATTAGATTAGGAAATAAGACACTTAAAGTAGTAAAAGTGTTTTGCTATTTGGGCAGAAAAATAATTGATGATGGTCAAAGTAGAGAGGATATGGAATGTAGACTGGCAATTGCAAGGAAAGCGTTTCTGAAGAAGAGAAATTTATTAACATCGGGTATAGATTTAAGTGTCAGGATGTCGTGTGTGAAAGTATTTGTATGGAGTGTAGCCATGTATGGAACTGAAACATGGACGATAACTAGTTTGGACAAGAAGATAATAGAAGCTTTTGAAATGTGGTGCTACAGAAGAATGCTGAAGATTAGATGGGTAGATCACATAACCAATGAGGAGGTATTGAATAGAATTGGGGAGAAGAGGAGTTTCTGGCACAACTTGACTAGAAGAAGCGATTGGTTGGTAGGACATGTTCTGAGACATCAAGGGATCACAAATTTAGCATTGGAGGGCAGCGTGGAGGGTAAAAATCGTAGAGGGAGACCAAGAGATGAATACACGAAGCAGATTCAGAAGGATGTAGGCTGCAGTAGGCACTGGGAGATGAAGAAGCTTGCACAGGATAGAGTATCGTGGAGAGCTGCATCAAACCAGTCTCAGGACTGAAGACCAACAACAACAACAACAACAACAACAACAACAACAATGGACTGGTACATACAGATTCTTTGCAGGGGTACAGACAGACAAACTTGCAAAGTACTTTTGAACATATTTTCCAAAAACTGTCTAGAGCAGCTAATTCAACAGCCCACTGGAATATTTTAGACATTGTAGCTACAAACAGGTGTGGCTCTATTGATGGCATCACTATAGAGGCAGGGATTAGTGATTATGATGTCTTCTTAGTAACTACTGAATGAATCAATTAAGAAAGCTTGTAGAGTGTTTCTGCTAGAAACAGCTGATACACTATGTGATCAAAAGTGTCAGGACAGCAACAAAATCATACATTTTTCATATTAGGTGCATTGTGCTACAAAGTACTCCTTATCAGCAACCTCAGTAGTCATTAGACATCGTGAGAGACCAGAATGGGTCACTCTGCGAAACTCACGGACTTGGAACGTGGTCAGGTGATTGGGTGTCACTTGTGTCAGATGTCTTTATGCAAGATTTCCACACTCATAAACATACCTAGGATCACTGTTTTCAATGTGATAGTGAAGTGGAAACATGAAGGGACATGTACAGCACAAAAGCGTACAGGCCGACATCGTCTGTTGACTGACAGAGACTGCCGACAGTTTAAGAGAGTCATTGTGTGTAGTAGGCATACATCTACGCAGACCATCACACAGGTATTCCAAACTGCATCTGGATCCACTGCAGGTACGAGGACAGTTAGGTGGGGGGTGAGAAAATTTGGATTTCATGTCCAGCGGCTGCTCATAAACCACACATCACGCCAGTAAATGCCAAACGATGTCTTGCTTGGTGTAAGGAGCGTAAACATTGAACAGTGGAAAAACGTTGTGCGGAGTGAAGAATCACAGTACACAATGTGGCGATCGAATGGCTGGGTGTGGATATGGCAAATGCCCGGTGAACGTCATCTGCCAGCGTGTGCAGTGGAAACAATAAAATATGGAGGCGATGGTGTTATTGTGTGGTCATGTTTTTCATCGAGTGACCTTGCACCTCTTGTTGTTTTGTGTGGTACTATCACAGCACAGGCTACATTGATGTTTTAAGTGCCTTCTTGCTTGCCACTGTTGAAGAGCTATTCAGGGATGGCGATTGCATCTTTCAACATGATCGAGCACCTGTTCATAATGCACTGTCTGTAGCAGAGTGGTTACATGACAACAACATCCCTGTAATGGACTGGCCTGCACAGAGTCCTGACCTGAAACCTGTAAAACACCTTCGGGATGTTTTGGAACGCTGACTTCATTCCAGGTCTCACCAACCGACATCAGTACCTCTCCTCAGTACAGCATTCTGTGAAGAATGGGCTGCCATTCCCCAAGAAACCTTTGAGCACCTGGTTGAATGCATGCCTGAGAGAGTGGAAGCTGTCATCAAGGGTAAGGATGGCCAACACCGTATTGAATTCCAGCATTACCGGTGGAGGGCACCACGGACTTGCAACTTGTTTTCAGCCAGGTGTCTGGCTCAAGGGTAGTATCAACTGTCCCTTGTGCAACCCCATTGTCAATATCTATGAGGATGAGTGGGTATCTGTGGGTTGTGTTCTTAGGTCTTTGCTTGCCGATATATACATGGGGTTCACTGGCCTGAGAAGGGAGGCACGAAGTTTCGAGATTGGTGGTAGCATTGCAACAAGAGATGGTTGTGAGGTCTGAGCGGCCAAAGCTGTGAGCTATGCAAGGAGGGCCTGCACAGAGTGAAGACACCAGAGTACTTCACCGGGGTCAGCATCGACTACAAGCAGCAGGCTGACATTTTGTCGGTTGGTTATCAACATTGTCAGATGACCACTTGTGGCCTGGCAGCCTCCTTCTACCTGGGTTTCATTGGCACACTCAGTAAGCACAGCGATGCACTGTGGATCAATAGAACTGCTCGCTGGTTAAGGGGAGTAACATTCTGTAATCCTCATGATGATTTGTGTCATTGCCTACCTGCCCTCCTTATTATTTTCCAGTTAAGTGAACTTTTGGGAGAATTTCCTGAGGTACTTTATGACTGGTTGGGAGTCACAGACATCATTTGATACCATATTCATGTTATGGATGATGTGCTGGTTTGCCAGTCACCATGTCACTTGTCACCTTCTTAAAAGATGGAGTCATAAGACCATCCACCTACCCCCCTTCCTTAGTACCGAAAGATCAGGGGCAGGATTTCTGACCTGTGGTTGATCACAGGCTCCTCATTTAAAAGGCAATCTTGGATTTCGTGCCACTCCCTGATCTCCACAGCTGTTTGACCTGGTTTTAGGGAGCATATTGGTTTACTGTGCTAGATCTTAACCAGGCTTAGTACCCGATACCCTTAACAGAGGAATCTAAGCATCTCATTGCCTTCACGCTGGATTGGAATTTATATGAGTTCATCCGAGTTCCATTTGGTTTGTCAACCAGTGCAGCAGTTTTATCCCATTTATTGGATAAATTTTAGGTGATTTAAAGTTTAATTGTGTCTTCAGTTATTGGGACAATGCAGTCATATTCAGTGCCTCCTTCGAAGAGCATTTAGAGCACATCGGGAAGGTACTCTCCAGGCTTAGGGATGTGGTCCTGACTGTGAAACCCTCAAAGATAACCTTGGCTAAGCACCAAGTGTCATTTTTGGGTCACTTGGTATCTGGTGATGGAATTAGCATTGATCCAGAATAAACTAAGGCATTGAGGAATTTTCCGCAGCCACGAAATAAGAGGGAGGTTGCCTGAGTTGTAGCGAAGGCTAATTATGTCCGCAAATTTGTCCCAAACTCTGTGCAACCTTCAGCTCCATTAAATTTGTTACGCAGAAATAATGAAAAATTCATGTGATCTGAAAGTCAGCAGGCAGCCTTTGAAGGAATCAAAACTGTGATTTCCAACCTACTGGTTTTAGCCGTACCTGACTTTAGGAAATGATTTGTGGTCCAGACTGATGCTTGCAGTTCTTTTACAGAAAGATCAAGATATCAGGCATCTGTTAGCATTTGCTTCCAGACTTCCTTCCTTAGTGGGATGTTCCAACAGCATGAGCTTCATGAGGAAATGCTGGACAGTCACCTAGTATGTACTATCCTTACTGAGGTACCCAAATTTGTAAACTGAACAAGAATAATACCCATTTGGGGGGGGGGGGGGCTCAGGGAGCAAATACTATATGGACAGGAATCCAGCGACTGTTTTCTGAAGAATGGGATTCTGTGTAACTACAGGAGTAAGTCTGGGGTAGCTAGAATTTATCTCGCTTGACCCTTAGTTATTCTGGTCTTCCGGTACTTTCATGACTCTCAAGTAGGATGGCATTTAGATCTTTATAAAACGTTAGAGATAGTCAAGGAGCAGCTAACCTGGCCACCACTTTATAAAAACATGAGAGGTTTAGTCAAGGAATGCCGAGATTGTAAGAATGGAAGACCAAGTAACTCCCTTGCGAGGGGATTGCTGCAGTCGGAACGGGAAGAGCATCCACTGGACAAATTGTTTGTTGATTATGTGGGCCAGCTTCCCTGGACAAAAAAGGCAATCTGTATATTTTCATAGTAGTGGACACCTTCTCCTGGTGCATACCTAGCTGGGGTGAGAGCGCTCTTATCACCATCTCTCATGGTACTAATATATTTAGGGGATTTGGGCCACTGCAGCCATTGGTTACAGATAACGTTCCTGGATGTCTGGCAAGATTGTTTAGACAATTCTGTTTTGGCAATGGGATAAAACATGTTACCACCACACCTTATTATCCTCAGAGTTCCTTTGCCAAAAGGATTAACTGTAACCTGAAGTCAGCATTGATTATTTACCACCATAAATCACCCAAGAAGTGGGATACCACCTCACCCTGATTAGACTTAATGTTTAACTCTGTGTGGCGTGAAGAATCCCACGCCACCCCACCTAGCCTAATGCTCGCATATCCCATGAATTCCTGACTCTCCAACTTATGTGAGATAAATTATCTTTTACCTCCATCTATCAGTCTGAAGATACTTAGAGAGCAAAGGGACCAAATTTGGGCAAATATTAGGAATGTTCACGATTGTCAGGCCTGTCACTATAATAGAAACAAGTGCCCCTTTCAAGGGAAGATAGGGGATCTTGTCTACATCAGGAACATTTCTGGGTGGACTTCCCAGGATAAATGTTTAGAGAAACTGGCCCAACATTTCCTAGGACCATATTCCATTGTCAAAGTTTTAAGCCCAGTCAATCTTTGGGTCAGGGACCCAGGAAAGAGGAAGCTCATACAAGTTCATCTCAGTCAGATTAAACTTTCCAGCAGAGTGAAGGGTTCTTAGATCTGGGGGAAGACTTGTTCAGGTTTGAGAGGGGGATGTTGGGATGTGGCGCCATTGAGTTTGTAGGCTGTTCTGTGTGGCACCAGTGGCTCAAGAGTTGTATCGACCATCACTCGTGTGGCCCCATTGCCAATATCTGTGAGGAAGAGTGGATATCTGTGGGTTGTGTCCTTAGAAGGTCCTTGAGAGGGGTCTGCTGGCCTGAGAAGGGAGGCACAAAGTTTGCCGATAGCAGTAGCATCAAGCAAGAGGTGGCTACGAGGTCGGAGTGGCCGAAACCACAAGCTGTGCAAGGAGGGCCTCTGCAGAGTTAAGATGCCAGAGCACTTCACTGGGGTCAGCATCAACTACAAGCAGAAGGCTCACATCCCGTCAGTTGGTTGGCAGCATTCATGTCGGATGACTGCTCGTGGCCTGGCTGCCCTCTTCTACCTGCCTTTCATTGGCAACACTCAGTAACCACTGTAACGCACCATGGAACTGCTTGCTGATAAAGCAAAGTAACATCCTGTAATCCTCGTGTTGATTTGTGTCATTGCCTACCTGCCCTGCTTATGTTTTCCGGTTTATACCTGACCCTCAGAGTTTTACTCGGTCGGCTTTTTGGTCATTAATTGAGGCTGTAATATTGTACTGAGACACTAGTTGTCATTTGAAAATTGGTCCCAATATTATACACTCCTGGAAATTGAAATAAGAACACCGTGAATTCATTGTCCCAGGAAGGGAAAACTTTATTGACACATTCCTGGGGTCAGATACATCACATGATCACACTGACAGAACCACAGGCACATAGACACAGGCAACAGAGCATGCACAATGTCGGCACTAGTACAGTGTATATCCACCTTTCGCAGCAATGCAGGCTGGTATTCTCCCATGGAGACGATCGTAGAGATGCTGGATGTAGCCCTGTGGAACGGCTTGCCATGCCATTTCCACCAGGCGCCTCAGTTGGACCAGCGTTCGTGCTGGACGTGCAGACCGCGTGAGACGACGCTTCATCCAGTCCCACACATGCTCAATGGGGGACAGATCCGGAGATCTTGCTGGCCAGGGTAGTTGACTTACACCTTCTAGAGCACGTTGGTTCACACGGGATACATGCGGACGTGCATTGTCCTGTTGGAACAGCAAGTTCCCTTGCCGGTCTAGGAATGGTAGAACGATGGGGTCGATGACGGTTTGGATGTACCGTGCACTATTCAGTGTCCCCTCGACGATCACCAAAGGTGTACGGCCAGTGTAGGAAATCGCTCCCCACACCATGAAGCCGGGTGTTGGCCCTGTGTGCCTCGGTCGTATGCAGTCCTGATTGTGGCGCTCACCTGCATGGCGCCAAACACGCATACGACCATCATTGGCACCAAGGCAGAAGCGACTCTCATCGCCGAAGACGACACGTCTCCATTCGTCCCTCCATTCACGCCTGTCGCGACACCACTGGAGGCGGGCTGCACGATGTTGGGGCGTGAGCGGAAGAGGGCCTAACGGTGTGCGGGACCGTAGCCCAGCTTCATGGAGACGGTTGCGAAATGGTCCTCGCCGATACCCCAGGAGCAACAGTGTCCCTAATTTGCTGGGAAGTGGCGGTGCGGTCCCCTACGGCACTGCTTAGGATCCTACGGTCTTGGCATGCATCCGTGCGTCGCTGCGTTCCGGTCCCAGGTCGACGGGCATGTGCACCTTCCGCCGACCACTGGCGACAACATCGATGTACTGTGGAGACCTCACGCCCCACGTGTTGAGCAATTCGGCGGTACGTCCACCCGGCCTCCCGCATGCCCACTATACGCCCTCGCTCAAAGTCCGTCAACTGCACATACGGTTCACGTCCACGCTGTTGCGGCATGCTACCAGTGTTAAAGACTGCGATGGAGCTCCGTATGCCATGACAAACTGGCTGACACTGACGGCGGCGGTGCACAAATGCTGCGCAGCTAGCGCCATTCGACGGCCAACACCGCGGTTCCTGGTGTGTCCGCTGTGCCGTGCGTGTGATCATTGCTTGTACAGCCCTCTCGCAGTGTCCGGAGCAAGTATGGTGGGTCTGACACACCGGTGTCAATGTGTTCTTTTTTCCATTTCCAGGAGTGTATTTCCTTTCCTTTCTGGTTTGTACCCAATCATTAATTTTCTAATGACCAGCTCCTGGTCATAAATACAGCCAGAACAATTATACTAATGTAATGTTGCCATTAAACAAAAGAGGGACCTTGTAGCTAGATTTAGGTGTTAAACAGGTCAGTTCTATGATTGCATTTACATTTTTAAGTGTTTAGTTATAATCTGAACAACCTGTTGTACTAAGGTGTGTTTGAAAGACCGGGTCATTATTGGTGTATTTTAGCTGGATCTTGTGGTTCTGGCAAGTGAGTTCTCTTGTAATAAGTATTCACAAGTGATGTTTTAGGACGTTCATTCAGAACGGTCTTAATAGCTGACAATCAGTTTAACTTTGAAAATATTAACAGCCAACTGTCACCAGGGCATTAGTCAAAACAAGATTGTCAAAAGGCACAGGTTGGGATCCAATCGCACCTTGGCTGTTGATTGAGATTAAAAAGTTGGTTGCTTTTAAGTAAGCTTTATCACTGTCATATTGTTTCCTAATATGTTTAATCTTTAAGCACAGGTGCACATATTAACCCAGAACCTTTACACATACAGCCTTCAAATTAAAAATTATTCCATCTGTTATGAGTAACTTAATCACTCTTGTCATCAATGGTGCTTATATAATTTTCATATGTTGCAGAAAGGCATGTAATAGCAGAGGCTTTGTCCAGTGCAATAGTAAACACTGCCATCTGACCCAATAATGTGTGGGCTGCTGGTGTGGTTGTATATTGTTAAATATACGGGTTGTGTGAAAAGTAAGTTACATTTTTGGAGCCTTCCTTCTACATTTTCTTTAATTCTGGTAGGTACCATGTTTCATCCAGTATGATGGGTGTAGAAGTATTATAAGAAAATTTTAAATGGACTGTATATCTGCTCTGGAGTATATAACAATACAGCCCGACCCGTGGGTTAACTGAAATGACTGATACCAACTGTTTTTTGATATGTAACTGTGTAGTTATTGGACAATTCAGTGCCCTAGGGATTTGTATGTGTACCTATGTGTATTTATATATTAGTCTGTCGCATTTACTAGTAATATTCTGTATTCGTTGTGAAAAGACTTTTATTGTCGTCATTGTTGTCATTAACGGAATTACATAATAAATGCCAAATTAAATGATTCATCAGCAGGGTGAGCTAAGAAATGTAAAGTAACGGATAATAAGATACTGTAGAAGTATTGGTATAAGTGGTCAGAGCCACTAATTACGATCATTTGGAACAAGAAATGTATTAGTATAGAAAAAGCTTCATTATCTTGAGAAACAGCTTTTTAAGTGATTACCAAGCAATGTATTCGTACTTGTTATTCATTTTATATCCTATTTTGAAATTAATGTACTTTGTAAACACATTTTGATTAACTCTCCAATTGTTTGCATCACACAATGTTCAGATTTTTCGTATTTCAGGGCGTATTTGTAACTTCCTTGTATACAGTCTGATAGAAAGCAGAATTTGTGATGTCATTAAATGTTAGTATCTGAAACCGAACTGTAATTAATTAAATAACTCAAAATTCACAAAAGACATTATTGTAATTAGAACCATATCGATTTTTAATATTTAAACCTAGTGATGACACTACAAAAATTACGTCAATTAATATTGTTAATTTTTCCTTATTCGGATGTAATGTCTGTTCGCAAACATTTTGTACATTTTAATTGTAACTTTGAAATTCTTCAGAATTAATAATGCAATATTTTGTGAGTGATTGTTAAAATTCTATATAAGCAGAGATGATGCGAGGTCAGAGTCAGTCAGTTGTTTGTGATGATTTCGGCTGGAGAGTCTGTACAAGTGACGCCTGTAAATAAATAATGTGAAGTGTGAAGAATTCTCCGATTTCTTCATCTAAAAAATGAACCCCCAAAAGTTAAGTTTATAAATATAAAGCTGCTCGACGAACAAGTAGCTTTATAAGTAGTATGTACTGATTAAGTGGATGAAGGATAGAAAATATCATTTGTGGTTTACCACTGAGAAAGTAATGGCTGTTGTACTCTCATTTCAAAAGAGAATGAACAAATGATACAGGAAAAAGTTAGTAGAGATTCAAGCAACTGTTAAAAGATAAATGTGCGATCCGTACATGTGTCATACCTAAGCAAAAGATATTGTTGAGAACACAAGAAAATGCTGGTAATCTATAAGACTGCTAATCGAGTCTTAGGCTTTTACCCAGTCACTCATTGACCAACCTGCATGGAGGCAGAAGACAGCAAAAAGAAATTTTGTGTTTAAGAAATCATCCACACATTGACCAGTTGCAAAAACATCCATATTGGGGGACACAGTAATGGTCATCCAAGGCATAACAAAACAACTGAAAGAGTTAGAAACAAGTGAGTCACAGGTCCAGGTGGAATCCTAATTAGCTTTTACAAAGAGTAGTTTATGGCATTGCCCTCTAACTTAGCTTGAATTAATGAATCTCTCATCCACTGAAAAGTTCCAGGTGCCTGGAAAAAGGCAGAGCTGACTCTTGTATATAAGAAGGACCCAAAAATTACAGACCAGTGTCATTAACATCCTGCAAAATTGTAGAACACATTCTGAATTTGAATGCAATAAATTTCCTACATACTGTGAAACTTATGTCCACAAATCAGTATGGTTTTAGCAAGTATTACTCATGTGAAGCTCAGCTTGCCTTTCTCTCACATTATATACTGCACACTATGGAAAAAGGGCAACAGGAATACTTCATATTCTTAGATTTCCAAGAAGCATTGGATATGGTGCCCCACTGCAGACAATTACTGAAGGCATGAGCATAAAGACTAGGTCTCCAGATACGAAAGTTGCTCAAAGACTTTTCAAGTAGCAGGGCCCTGTGTGCTGTGCTTGAGTGCTGGTGTCAGTCAGTGACAAGGATATTGTAAGGAGTGCCCCAGGGAGATGTGAAAGGACAGGTATTTTCTTCTGTGTGATCAAATGATGTGGCAGACAGGGTGAGCAGCAATCTGCAGCAGTTTGTTGATGATGCTGTCACACACAGGAAGGTGTCATCATTGAGTGACTGTAGGAGAATACAAGATAACTTAGACAAAAGTTTCTATTTGGTGTGATAAATCTCAGCTAGCTCTAAATGTCTAAAAATGTAAATTAATGTGCACAAGTAGGAAAAACAAACCAGAACTGCTTGAATAAGTGTTACTAGTGTAATACTCGAAACATTCAAATGTCTAGGCATAATGGTACAAAGTGATGTGAAATGGAACAAGCATATGAGGCCTGTAGAAGGGAAGGTGAATGATCGACTTTAGGAAAGTATGGTTCAGCTGTAAAGGAGATGACATACTAGTGAAACCCAAGGTGCTATTGGGTTTTTGGGTCAGATTAAAAGAAGACATAAAGCAATTCAGAGGTGGGCCATTATATTTTTTGCTGGTAAGTTCAGTAAACATGCAAGTATTGTGGAGATGCTTAGGGAACTCAAATGGGAAACCCTGGAGGTGAGGAAACATTCTTCTCTAGGAACACTATTGAGGAAATTTAGAGAACTAGCATCTGAGGCTTATTGCAGTACAATTCTACTGTCACCAACTTACATTTCATGCAAGGATAATGAAGATTAGATGAGAGAAATAAGGATTCTCATCGAAGAATGTAGACAGTTATTTTCCCCTCACTCTGTTTGCAAATGGAACAGGAAAGGAAATAAGAAGTAATTGTTCAGGGCATCCTGTGCCATGCACCATACAGGAGCTTGGGTAGTATTGATGTAGATGTATTATATTTAAAAGATTTTATGAGTTTAGTATGTCAGTGAGCTTCAAATTTACTACATTCTTTGGATTTGCATGTATATTAAAATCACCAAATAATTCAACAATGTAAAATCCGCGATGAAATGTAACAGTACTATGAAAAGGAAACTTGCTACTCACCATATAGCAGAGATGCTGAGTCGCAGATGGCCACAACAAAGAGACTCACAAAAGGCCTCTGTCAAAAATAGATGACAGACACATGCGTGTGCATGTGCGCGCGCGCACACACACACACACACACACACACACACACACACACACACACACACACACACTACTGTTTAGAATGATTTTGGATGCATCAATATCATTTACAATTACAGTTACAGGGTGATTTAGAAACTGAGCACACAGGTTATTTTACAGTATGCTTACTTGTGTAGATACATATAATAATTAATGAAAAGGAAAAACCAAAACTTTATTTCTATTTTAATTTAATAAATATAGGCACTCAACTTTGCTTTCAGCTGCAGTACTCAAGTGTTGACAAAACATAAGAAAATTTTCATATTTACTTGTCATTGATGCCTAATATGTAACACATTTCTCAGGATATTGCCATAGTAGAGCAATTTCTTTCTGATTCTAGTGAACTAGTCCCAAAGTATTCCTTAACTTTGTACAGACATACTATTGTCTAGAACTCTCTTACTTTTGTTTTGAAGACTAGTAGTGCTTTTATATTTTGTAAACTGTTTGGTAGCCTGTTGTGTAATAAGCACCCGGCTTTAGCACGACCTTTATCAGCCAGTTGTAGTCATATACCATTGATGTGATAATGGACTATGTGATAACAAACTTTAACTTTTGTGCTACAAATGTGTACTTCTCTGTTTAGCATTAGTGCACAATTTCCTTTGACATACATGATAGTTTCACATACATACATAGATGGAACTGTAAAAGTTGTAAATTGTCTGAATTTGATTTTACAAGATTCTCTTGGTGATAGCCTTATATACCAGATACAGGGATTTCTTTTCATTTCATTCACATATGGAGTGCAGGAAGAATGATTGTTTGGATGCCTTCATGTGTGCTGTAATTATTATTAAGAGCCTGCCACTTCCATTCCTTGAGCATATCTGTGGCACTCTCCCTTGGATTAATGGATTAAGCAAACCTGTGACCATTTGTGTTGCCCTTGTCTGTATATGTTCAATATCCCTGTTAGTCCTATCTGGTACAGTTCCTACACATTTGAGGAATATTCTAGGATGGGTCACATGAGTGATTTGTAAGCAATCTCCTTTGTAGACTGAGGGCATTTCCCCAGCATTCTCCAGTAAATCAAAGTATGGCACCTGCTTTACCCATGACTCAGCCCACATTATCATCCCCCTTTAATATCCTCTCAAAGTGTAACACCCAGGTATTTGTATAAGTTTGCTGATTCCAACAGTGACTCATTGATATTATAGTTACAGGTTACTACTGTTCCTCTAGTTGAGGTGGCTGCATAAAATCTTCTCGAACTCAAAAATCAAGAGATCACCACGAAAACTAAAATTCAACTTGAATGCATGATGGAAAAGATGACCACAGAGTCACTACCCCAGGCACCAGTCAATAGACTGGATTCACCTGATCATCGGTTTCTGGGAGATCAGGGACACCATGCAGAGAAGAATCGGAGCTTCTCAAAAACTCCTCACACTCTCAAAACGAAACGTAAAAATTTTATTGGTACAATTAATATGAACACACTCACTAAAACAGGCACATTAAAGCAACTTACCAATCCAATGGGAAAATTTAACCTGAAAATCACTGCACTGCAAGAGACAAGATTCACAGATGGACACTTTAACACAGAGAATTACAGGATCTACAAGGGCAAACCTGCCATAAAAGTAAGAGACAAACTACCACTTTTCAGAACAGGATTCGCCGTACACACTTCTGTACTCGACTCAGTTATTGACTTCACATCTCCCAATGAAAGAGTCTCCCTGTTATCAGAGAAATCAGCTAATAAAGCAAACACTCTGATCAATGTGCACACCCCCACAAATCACCACAATAAAATCTACCCTGAAACAGTGGACAATTTCTGGGAAACCCTAGAAGAAACAACAAATAAAGTACCCAGGCAACATGTGAAAATCTTAGTAGGCAATTTTAATGCACAATTAGGGAAGGAAAAAAAAAATCAGAGAAACCACTGGACCCCACACCAAACACAAACATACCAACAAGAATGGTGAAAAACTAATCGACTTCTGCAGAAACTTTGGACTTAAAATAATGAGTACCCAGTTTCGAAAACCTGCACATAAATTAACCACATGGAGATCACCAAGTCTTAGACAGTGTAAATACCAAATAGACCATGTCGCAATTTCCGAAGAAAATATAAAAGAAATTCAAATATCAGAACCTGCAAAGGTGTCTTTGAATCAGATCATAATCTTCTCCAAATAAAAACAAAATTACAACCCAACAGAATGCTAAAAAGGCCACCCAAAAGTACCAAACCAGATCCAGAATATCTGCAACTCAACAAAGAAAAAATCATCATGCAAATTAATCAGGAAAAATCAACAGCCTGGAAGAAACTAACAGAGAAAATTCAGGAAGCCCTCTAATTACGACAACCCCCTCGCAACAGGAAACAGCGCTGGTGGATGCAACCTGTGATGAGGCAGTCGACAACCGAATAACTGCATGGAAAAAAATTAGCAGTCACAAAACTTGGAGAACTTTCTTAAAACCTAAAAACAGACCTCAAAAAAAAAAAAAAAATTAGAAAAGAAAAACGGGGATATGACAACAAGACTCTCTGAAATCCAGCAGGATTTCATCAAAAATAACACAAGAAATTTTTATAAGACTTTCAGGGAAAACTTACAGGGAAACAAAGTGCCTAGCTTGCACTTCAAGAAACCCGATGGCTCTTTGGAAACCAATACGAAAAATAACTGCAAAATCTTAGCCCAATATTTCAGTTCTCTCCTCAACTGCGAACCACCCCAAGAAAAACTTATCTTCACTCTCCAGTATTCACACACCAAGACTCATGCCCCGGATCTTGAAGAAATTATTGAGATAGTCAAGCACTTGAAAAATAGCAAAGCACCAGGAGAAGATGGGGTCATTGCTGAGTTCTGGAAACTAAACGATCCTATACTTATGCTAAAATTACACCATATAATGTTAGACATATGGATAACGGAGTAGATACCAGAGGACTGGAAATGCGCTCTAATTCACCCGCTACACAAAAAGGGCGACAAGACAGACATGAACAATTACAGAGGAATTTCCCTGCTCCCGGTCGCTTACAAAATCCTTTCCAAAGCGCTTTTAAACAAATAGAATCCCAAGCAGATACACTAATTGGTGAATACCAGGCCAGATTCAGAAAAGGATGCTCAAGTGCGGAACAGATCTGGTGCTTAAAGACAATATTACAAATGCAGAAACACAGTAGTTACATTCATCGACTTAAGGAAAGCATATGATTCAGTGGACCGTGGAACCCTGTTTAAAATCATGGAAGAATTTGGGATCGACTGAAAGACACGAAAAATCACAGAACAGACACTTACAGGAACAACGGCCAAAGTGAAATTCATGGGCGAAGTATCAGAACCTTTCGAAATCAAATCTGGAGTCCGACAGGGGGACGGACTATCCCCAATCCTTTTCAGTATTCTAGAAAAGATAATCAGGGAATGGGAACCTCATGTAAAGGGTATCCAAATTGGTATCAAGAAACAGAACTGAATTAAAGTGAAGTGCATTGCTTTTGCTGACGATATTGCAATTATCACCAATAACAGAACAGAACCAATTCACGCAGTGGAAAAACTACATGAAATTTCACAAAATACCGGACAACAGATATCTTATGAAAAACCCAATATATGGAAAGGCAGCCAGAAAATAAATCCCCTTTAATAACAAAATATGGTAAAATTGCACAAGTCTGCCATTTTAAATACCTCGGTGAAACTATACAGTCCTCAGGATTAAACCAAATTGCCAATGAACAAAGAATCACCAAGCTCCAGAAGGTCTACAAGCTAACATGGACGCATTACAAAAAGAAGTGCATTTCGACAGATGCAAAATAAAGGCACTATACAACAGGGATTCTTCCAGAAGCAATCTGTGCAGCTGAAACAATGGTGATTGGTGGTCATTCAAAAATTAAGGAAATAGAAAAGCAGGAAAGAAAAATACTCAGGAAGATTTACGGTCCAATCAACAAAAATGGCATTTGGATGAAGAGACCACAAAACAAACTCTACAGAAAGATCAGCATAGTAACAGATGAAATCAGAAAGTACCGAGCCAAATTTTACACACACATCTACAGGATGGAATACTCCAGAACAGCAAAGAAATTATTCAATATTATAACAAGGAGTAAATGTGGCACAGAATGGCTGAAAGATGTCCAGAGGGATCTACAGCAGATCAACATAAAAAATCTTGAAGATCGCACCGAGTGCTGGCATAAAATCACAAGTGTAAAGTTTGGGGAAAGAACATCGTATCAGCCTGGTAAAGAATGGACAGAGGAACGGAAGAAGGAGCATTCTGAGAGGATGAGGAGGTTCTGGGAAGCAAAGAAGAAAAACATCCAAAGATTAAATTATGAATTAAAGTTCAATCACCTCCTAAAGGGTAACAATTGTTATAATAATAATAAATAAATAATTGAGATGATGACTTTCTAGCTACAAGAACAAGGTGGCTTTGACAATTATTGCAGGAAAGTTCCTCTATACATCCTTGTGGTTTCCTGACATTAAATGTTCATGTCAGTTCAGTTGCAATAAAGTCTGAGTTTGACTTGTAAAGAAATAATGCCTTTTGGTCCTACAGGTGGTACGGTCATTATGTCTAGGTACATTTCAACAGTTGAAAACTAACATAATTTTTCAATGAAAATAGATGTCCGAAAGGCTAACAATTACTGTTTCTTGTAAATTGCTTAACAACTACCTTTACATAATACAATGTATGCTATAATCATCTGTTTAATCTGGTCTATCTAGACTTAATACAAAGATATACTGTTACATGCAAAATAATTCTTCATAATCACCCATTGTCAATGTATTCTAAAACTTAAGAGTTTTTATTCATACACGATGCTGCTTGAAATATCTTCTACCTCTATTTAACATAATGATACACTGTCAAGTGCAACGTGGTTCTCAGTAATCACTCATTATCAGTGCTGTTTTCCTTTCAAGAGAAATTTATTTGCTTTAATTAGATCTACAACTTATGGGAACGAAGTTAGAACTAGCAATGTATTGCTATATGTTATACCCTGATGTGCTGTCACATGCAATCTAATTCTCTGTAATTGTTCATTGCCCAAGTGGTGAACTGCTTTCTTGTGGTGTACAGCATACCCCAGCAATTACTAACAACAATATCTTGACTTAATTAATTCCATCACTCTGCTAACGACTGTTTATTTATATGTACTGGAGCTTGAAAAAATATACATCTTTTACCTTTGCCTTATATATAATTTTGTAACATTATAAACACATGAAATAGCACTTCATATATGCTTTGTCTATTGGAAGGAGAACATGACATGTGGCCAAGATTTTAGGAACCTAAAATTTTGTATCTCAGACTTGCCTGCTGTTTAATTTTGAAAATGTGACATAATTTATTTTTTTATTTTCATACTTGACTTTATGGTGTTTAGCAAACATATTGATGCATGACAAAGTACTTCATATAATATGAACATTTTACATTTGCATTATCTGCCCAACGAGGCAATTATTTGACTTTGTTTATTAATTGATATGGGATATGTTGTAATTCGATGCATTTGGCTACCTTATTTCTATATTTTCATGTTTATGTACTAATTTATGTTTGAGCAGCAACAGATATCAGAGGAACACAGTAATTCTGTACCTCTCTTTATTATTTTCATGTTTATGTCTCAGATATGTCAGAGGTTTCAAAATTTCATGTTTATGTAAGATCAAACCCAGATATTAGAGGGGGTGCTTGTAAGTCAGTTGGTAGTATCTAGCATTTGTTACTTGAATTAACCAATACAGCATTATATATGTCATTTACTCTCTCCTTCAGAATGCTAATTGTTCACCCTTTGTTGATTATTCAGTAGGGAGTGTTGGGGTTAATATTCTAGGACTGGGAAGGTGAAGCTGTGGGAAGTCCGTTCTGCAGGAAATGCCGAACACTCTTCTCTCTCCGGCGCCACAGTGAAGTTCTGGAACAGTAGGGGGTGTCCTGTCTTTGAGGTCTGTCATCTTTTCTTCTTCAACTCCAACACTCTTAATCTTCTATTTAATTCCTTACTTCTCATCAGAGTACCAAGCTCTCCTTCCCTCTGTCCACATGCATATGCCTCTGTTGCTGAGATCCTTCTAGCTTACTGTGTCAACACTTCCCTTGTTGACAAAAGCTTATTTTACAGGAGGATCTGGGAAACAAGCTAGTATTTATGCACTCTTGAAAATACTTGGTCAGGCATGTCATCTTATAAAGCAGTCTGCGTACTGCACACTCCAAGATTCTCTACGAAGCAGTCTGCATACTGCAAATATCAAGACTATTTACATTTATGTAAAGTACGGAGATTAGTGCATTTATGATCAGGAATTTTTACTAGCTTTGAAACTAAGTTACATATTAGCTCATATAGTTAAGAAAGAACTTATTCTTTCTTCTCCTATTGAGTAATAATTTTGTATTATGCTTCATATTAATTTACATATTTAATCAAATAGTGGATTTATTTCATACCATAAGTAAAATTCTTGTCCCTCCATGTGTCAGAAAAAGTTTTGCTCAACTTTCCATTTCACAAATCCTTTTGGGTGTGTTGAAACATAAGACTCACTTAAAACATGCATTCTCCAGATGAATTCAGAATTACACATGCATACAAAAAATATGTAACTCATCTAGAAAAAATTATAACTGCAAAAATAACTGTCTGAAGTAAATGAAATGAAAGTATAGAAGCTCTATACATGAAGGGAACAATTTCCATGAAGAGAGACTCAAGTACTTAACGAGATATGTAAATGCATTATTGCAATTATGTATTCGAGGAATTATACTCAAATAGTATCACAAATATGACCCAACATAGAATTGTACTTGCTGTTCTGGAGTAAGCATACGTTTATATATGTATTTTCAGTTTTTATATGTTAATTTTAATTGTTAGTTAATGAAAAAATAGTCCTGATCAACGCCGCAGGTTGTTCGTGATTGTTTGGAATGTATACATAGGGGTAGACATATTGGTATAGGGGATCAGTACTTTGTGTGTATTTGGACAGAAAGTATGTTGTTGGTTGAGCATGTTTCGTTTCATTTCATTATTGTAAGTATGTTACAACTTATTTTAGATTTGTCAAGATGCTTGTATTTACTTTGAGATCATAATAAATATTCAGCTGAAACATTTTACTAGATTAACAATTCATTTAACTTTATGGTTAAATCCTACAATCGCAGTTTTGTGGGACTTCAGCTGTGACAGAGCACCAGCAATGGTGAGTACTTTAACTTAAACCAAAATAAATTCATAGTAATGTTTTAGAGATGTGATAGGAATGGAACCTATGTCAGTGAGGAATGTGTAGGACTCTTGTCTGACTCGTACCACTTGCTCTTGCGATTCTGCAGGAACTAATGTGTGGATCAACTGCAAAAAGTAGCAAGAATATTAATTTCTCCAGCCTCTGTCCTAATTTGTTTATTTCCATTGCAGTGTTTAGGTGTTACGCTACCACTTTTAGTAACTCATTGAAGATGATAAATAATTGCCAAGATGGTCGACATCTATTGGGATATCTTGCCTCGTATACTGTACAAGAATTAACTGCAATCTTATGAAACTCTTTGTACATCATGAGTATGTCTGCTTTTTATGCATTAGTAAATCCTGTCAACCAGTTGGACTGTTACATATTAACTGATTAGCAAGTCTTTATGCACTCAAGAAAGATACAAGCACACTGTAAGGAAACATAAGAACATTGTACCTAGCAACTATGCAGTTTTAATGGCACAGACATGTGTCAGTGTGGAAACTGTGTACAATATTATAATGCATAAATGACTCGTACAAGATTCCTGCAACAAACCCCACTCACATTCTGAGGTATACCACTTTTAGTTTCTTAATGTCAATAGGCATTGTTCCATTTAAAAAATTGTATGTTTGCACAAACAATACACTTTCTAGGTATTATTATGATCTGTTTCTTGGCTAACAATATTAGCTCCTGACTACCAATTCATTTTGTGAAAACCACACCTGTTCCCATTTCTACAAGATTTGCCGTGAGAGTTTTAAATGATTCACCCTGTCTTTACTTGCAGAATCTCTTCTACTTCTTTGCAGTAATTTCGTTTTTATATCCAGTTTAGCACCTTGATATTAGGCTCATTATTTCCACCTATATCCATTCTGTAGGATGGGAAACATGCAGCTGGCACATCATCAAGTTCCAACTTGTGGTTCTGAGGAAAATTCAATAGTTTGCTTGTCAAATCCTATTCATAAACCATGCAAAAGCATTAGCAAGTGAAAGTGAATCATTATGTTTATAAGCTTTTTAATCATTTTTGTTTGGTGTAGTTGTTCTTAGGAAATATATGATGCTTAACTCCTAATTTTTATGATGTCTGCAGTGGTTAGTACAAATTGTGATCAGACCATTGTTTTTCACTGAAAACATTTCAAACCACACTGTCAGAATCTCTCAAAATACTGCTAATTGTAGCATGACTCTGCACTAAAATATCATTTGCCAGTAAGCACTTAAACTCATGTAAAGAATCTTCGAGGTACCCAAAAACCCAACAACATCGACACAGTAGGTTATGGCTGTGGAATGCTCAGCTGCTACATCAGGATTGCACCTTGCCATCATTGAGGTGCTGTGATAGGGGTTGCTGGTTCATCTTACTATTCCTGCATGCTACCCATTTGTATTATTGATGCTGCTTTGTCTTCCATTTGTTACAGTCTGAGTGTTTGCTTCATGCAGACACCAGCTCCTCTTTGAATCCTCTATTGCTTGTGTGGGCGACACTTGTCCCACATGGTTTTCCCATCTATACTTTGTCTCAGGTGTATGGAGTTCACGCCCTTTACTGTCTATCTGTAAGCTTCAGCCATCATTGGCTTTCAGTTACATTGGGTTGAGCTGTTTGTAAAACATTATTATAGTTTGGAGGACACTTGTCATCTGCACGAGCACAAGTGCTAGAATCTGAAACAAAGTGCACATTACTGCACTGGCTTCCTACACTCACTCGTACTTTTATGTACATTACTTTAGGTATATCAAAACTAATTACAGTTAATTTGCTTTTTACATAGAATACTTACTATGAGAAATAATGCTCTCTAAACCTCTAGTTTGTGGAATAAACATCTTAGATAAAAGAAAACTAGGACAGAGTTTAGCAGCGATCTTAATGTCTGACTGGAATAGTTCCATGAGCTGACTGATGAAGTTCCTGACAATAAAGAGAACGAGAATTTTGTACATTAAATTGGTCATATTTCAGGAATGAGACAAGAAGTATTGAATATCACAGGTAAAAGTAAATCAAGATGGCATATTTTTTGACAAAAAATTGGAATGGCTAAATGGAAGAAAATTAAATATTCTACAAATATTATAACAAGATCTATCTCAGGCACAAGTACATAACAGCGATCTCAGAAAGGTACCAGTTAGTTGAATGTAGTCGATTACAGTCACTGGAAAAGGAATGGACAAGGTACAGGGACACAGTACTAGAAGTGGCTAAAGAATGTCTTGGAACAGTAGTGTGTAAAAGTAGGATGAAGCAATCAGCTTGGTAGAATGACACAGTCAAGGTGGCCTGTAAAAGGAAAAAGAAGGCCTATCAAAGATGGCTACATACTAGAACTCAGGTAGACAGAGAAAGTTATGTTGAAGAAAGAAACAAAGCCAAACAGATAATTGCAGCATCCAAGAAGAAATCTTGGGAAGACTTTGGAAACAGGTTGGAGACTATGGGTCAAGCTGCTGGAAAACCATCCTGGAGTGTAATTAGCAGTCTTTGAAAAGGAGGTAAGAAGGAAATTACAAGTATTTTGGACAGGTCAGGAAAACTGCTGGTGAATCCTGTGGAAGCATTGGACAGATGGAGGGAATATTTTGAAGAGTTACTCAATGTAGGTGAAAATGCAATAAGTAATGTTTCAGATTTCGAGGTAGAATGGGCTAGGAATGATGATAGAAATAGGATCACATTTGAGGAAGTGGAGAAAATTGTCAATAGATTGCAGTGCAATAAAGCAGCTGGGGTGGATGAAATTAAGTCAGAATTCATCAAATACAGTGAGATGTCAGGTCTTAAATGGTTACACAGGATAATTGAAATGGCCTGGGAGTCAGGACAGGTTCCATCAGACTGCACAAAAGCAGTAATCACACCAATCTTTAAACATGGAAACAGAAAAGATTGTAACAACTACAGAGGTATCTATTTAATCAGCACTGTGGGTAAAATCTTCTCAGGTATTGTTGAAAGGAAAGTGTGCGTGTTAGTTGAGGACCAATTGGATGAAAATCAGTGTGGGTTTAGGCCTCTTAGAGGTTGTCAGGACCAGATCTTTAGCTTACGGCAAATAATGGAGAAGTGTTATGAGTGGAAGAGGGAATTGTATCTATGCTTTATAGATCTAGAAAAGGCATATGACTGGGTTCCTAGGAGGAAGTTACTGTCTGTTCTATGAGATTATGGAATAGGAGGCAAACTTTTGCAAGCAAGTAAAGGTCTTTACATGGATAGTCAGGCAGCAGTTAGAGTTGACAGTAAATTGAGTTCATGGTTCAGAGTAGTTTCAGGGGTAAGACAAGGCTGCAGCCTGTCTCCACTGTTGGTCATATTATTTATGGATCATATGTTGAAAACAGTAGACTGGCTGGGTGAGATTAAGATATGTGAACACAAAATAAGCAGTCTCGCATATGCTGATGACTCAGTTGTGATGGGAGATTCGATTGAAAGTTTGCAAAGTGAGATTTCAGAGCTAGATCAGAAATGTAAAGACTATGGTATGAGATTAGCATCTCCAAAGATAAAGTAATGTCAGTGGGAAAGAAATATTAACAGATTGAGTGCCAAATAGGAGGAACAAAGTTAGAACAGATGGACGGTTTCAAGTACTTAGGATGCATATTCTCACAGGACGGAAACATAGTGAAAGAACTGGTAGCAAGGTGTAGCAAAGCTAATGTAGTGAGCGCTCAGCTATGATCTCCTCTCTTCTGCAAGAAGGAAGTGAGCACCAAGACTAAGTTATCTGTGCACCGTTCAATCTTTCGACCAACTTTGTTGTATGGGAGCGGAAGCTGGGTGGATTCAGGTTACCTTATCAACAAGGTAGAGGTTACGGATATGAAAGTAGCTAGGATGATTGCAGGTACTAGTAGATGGGAAAAATGGCAAGAGGGTGTCCACAATAAGGAAATCAAGGAAAAACTGGGAATGAACTCTATACATGTAGCAGTCAGGGTGAACAGGCTTAGATGGTGGGGTCATGTTACATGCATGGGAGAAGCAAGGTTACCCAAGAGACTCATGGGTTCAGCAGTAGAGGGTAGGAGGAGTCGGGGCAGACCAAGGAAAAGGTACCTGGATTCGGTTAAGAATGATTTTGAAGTAATAGGTTTAACATCAGAAGAGGCACCAATGTTAGCACTGAATAGGGGATCATGGAGGACTTTTATAAGGGGGCTATGCTCCAGACTGAACACTGAAAGGCATAATCACTCTTAAATGATGATGATGATGATCTTATAATTTTATTACACATTTAGCAGGATCCAGAAATGAAGCCCATATCCGAGGGCGGTCCCATAAGTATCTGGACTGACTGAGAGATGGCAGTAGTTGTTGGAAAATACCTCTGAATTAGAAAGTATATGATCTATGAAGCATTTGTTTCAAATCTGAAGACGCCACATTGTTTAGTATTTGTTTGGCAGCCACCAGTAGTGAATGTTGTGTGAACTTGTTAAAATGGGGAAAATTGGTCATTGTTACCTGATGCAATACATTATTTGAAAAGCTTCAGTGCAACCAATATTAAAGCTTCTACTTTGAGGGAGTCTGCTCCTTTGTTGACAACAGTAAAATATTGGGTGCCTGAGTTTAAGCAAGGCTGTATGAGCTGCAAAGACGAGCATCGCAGTGGTTGACCAAATGAGGTGATGACTCCAGAAATGCTGAAAAAAATACACAAAGCAGTACTGGATGATCATCTACTGTATGTACATGAGCTGCCAGACATTTCAGAATGTGTGGTACATCACATATTGTCTGAAAACTTGGACATGAGAAAACTGTGTGCAAGGTTTATGCCGCATTTGCCTGCACTCGAGGAGAAACAATGTCATAAAGATGTTTCAGTTGAGTGTTTAGAAAAGTTGCAGAGCAATAAAGCTGATTTTTTGCACATTTTCATAACCATGGATGAAACATGAGTCCACCACTTCACTCCTGAGACAAAAAAAGAATCTAAGCAATGGTTACAAATTGGAGAACAGACTCCAAAGAAGGCAAAGAGCATTTCACTTGCAGGCAAGGTCACGGCATCAGTTTTTTTGGGATGCACATGGGATAGTTTTCATTGAAAACGGAGAAACTATCAGTGGTGAGTATTATGCAAACGTACTGCAACATTTGGGCAAAGAAATCAAGCAAAAATGGCCACATTTGGCCAAGAAGAAAGTGTTGTTTCTTCTGGACGATGCACCAGCTCACAAGTCCCTCATTGCAATGGCCTAAATTAATGAATTAAAGTTTCACTTGCTACCTCATGCACTCTATTCACCAGATTTAGCCACTTCGTATTATTTTCTGTTCTCAAACTTGAAAAAAAGACTTGGTGGTAGAAAATTTTCTACAAATGTGAAGACAAGGTGTTGGTAGTTAATGGCTGTTTTAAGGAGTTAGGCAGTTCTCATTATAAAAAGGGTATCGAACATCTTTTAAAAAGATGCCTACAAGATGTGCAACTATGAACCCCACATATTATTCTAACCTCTTTGTTTTGAGCAATGAATACATTTTGTCTAAATGTTGAGTTACCCCAAAATATTATTCTGCGTGACATCAGAGAGTAAAAGTATGCTAACTTACTAAATTCTATATTCTCAAAATTGGCAATTATTCTGAGTGCAAAAGTTGCTGGACCTAGTCACTTAAAGAAGATCCAAAATATGAATTATCCAATTGAGATTCTCATCTACATGTACACCCAAAATCTTTGTGTGCTCTACCCTGTCTACTGACTTCTGTTGATGTGTTATATTTATTGAAGGAACTGTACTTTTTGCAGCAGAAAATTGGACGTACTGTGTTTCACCAAAGTTCAGAGCAATCCCATTTGCAGAAAACCAATTAATGACTTTTCCAAAGACTTTCTTTGTATCATTTTCAATTGGAATTTCTTCTACTGGATTAATAATGATGCTTGTATCATCAGCAAACAGTGTCAGTTCAGTTTCCTGTTTCAGCTAAGAAGGGAGGTTGTTCACATATATCAAGAACAGAAGGGGACCGATGATTGAATCCTGTTGAACACCTAATGTAATTTAACACTAGTTAGATGAAGTGGTAAACTACTTCAATCACTTGACACATATAAGGAAACCTTTTGGTTCCTGTTCTGTAGGTGACTTAAACCACTCATATGCTATTCCATTTATACCATAGAATTGTAATTCCTATAACATAATGCTTTCGACTAGTCACGGAAAATACCTATTGGTGATGTTTTACTATTTAAAGACTCTACAATGTGTACAGTGAAATTGTATATTGCTGTCTCAGTTGAACAGCATTTTAGAAATCCGAACTGTGATTTACTAAGTATCCCATTACTGTTGAGATGGCTAATCATTATTGACTACCTTACTTTTTCAAGGATTTTTGAAAATGCTGTAAGCAAGGACACTGGCCGATGATTATTGACATTGGAGGTGTCCCCCTTTTTGTAGAGGGGCCTGACAATGGCATATTTTAACCTGTCTGTGTGAGTGTGTTGCATTTCTGTCTTCTAGAGGATAGAAACTTTCATTTGTGCTAAAACTTCCTGTTTAGCAAAGCTTTTGTGTAGCCAGTACATAATACAGGTGATTCATTTTTTCTCCTTTCCAGCTGTGATGTACGTAAATTGGCTGTCAAGGTTGATTAGTCGATTTTTAAAACCAATCATTCTTGTACAAGAACCTTCAACATTGCAGCGCGTCAGCAGTCGTTTGTTAATATATTAATGGACTGAGATCCGCCTCGATTGCGAACAAACACTAGGTGTTTGTTCGCATTCGAGGCGGATCTCAGTCCATTAATACATTCTTGTACAAGGTATGAAACAATGCTAATTCTAGCTGTTCCATGCAATTATATTCATAACACTGACTGCATCACAGCATTTAATTGTACTAATGAATGCCTGGTTACATTATAATTCTTTTACATGCATGGTTGTTATTACAGCTGTTGTGTTGCTTTATGTGCTATAGTTCTTGTTTTAACTCTTCAAATAGTTCAGTACTGTTCGTGGAACAGATATGCACTCAGTCACCATCAGCCATGATCAACAGCTGCAGTAGGTCTGATTCACAATTGTTGGTAATCAGCATTTTCAGTACAGTAATGATTTTGTCAATATATTTATGCAACAGAGGATTGGTGAATTTTCTCTAGTCATTAGACAACCTACTCACCAATGTTGTAAACTGAAATGAGTGGCTGTAGTTTAATATCAAATGTATTTCCTTTTCTCTTCTTTTTTTCTTAGTTACATTACTTTATTTCGTTCTTTCTTGAATGGTAAAGAACTCTTAACATTAGACTCTCAGTTCGTTTTTCTTCTGGTGGACCAATATATCTTTCAAGTATCAAATGGTACATCCAAATGACTAGGCAACTTGATTCTAAAGTAGACATAATAATTTGATGTAGGTGGTAGGAATTTTATTATTTATGCATTTACTTTCATATGATATAATGATATGAGAAGCTGTGACTGATAGGTTCACTTACAGCCTTATGTTTGTTGTAAAGTTACACAAGTTTTGTCATTTTATTCGATTGGTGCTACCAGGGGGACTTTGGGTAACATCCCCTTGGTTAGCTGCCAAACCATGTGAAGCACACATCATTTTCTTGTTAAGTAATTTAAAGCATTAAATATTGTTTTTGCTGGTTTCATTCCATTGTGTTCCTGATTATTACTTCTTGTTTGTATTGCACTCTTTGAATCTGTGGTGTCGGTGGGTCATATTGACCGTAGACAACAATAATCTTTGGAACTCAGGTCACTCATTTGAGCCACCACGTTAATCCAGTCTGTTCTTGTACCTTGTAATGTGTGCATGTGCACGATAATTATCAAAATATACATATGTGCAGATATTAGTGAGAACAGTTTATTCCATGTACCGCTATTTGTACTGTCATGTACAATTACCCCGTGCCTAACATAAATTATTTCACTCATATGTTACTGGGTGCTATAATCTTCAGTGTTATCGACTGTAAACATGCCTACCATCAGATTGCCGTACCATCGGATGACATCCTTAAAACAGCTATTACCATGCCGCTTGGTTTGTTCCAATACCACTTCGTGCCATTTGGCCTAAGAAATGCAGCGGCATTTCATTGACTCCATCCTATGGCAGTTAGAGTTTTGCTCAGCATACCAGGATGATACACTAATATTCAGAAAGTCAGCTGAGGAACATGAAAATCATTTATCCAACGGCATTGAGGTCAAGAAAGAAAAATTACAGTTGTGTCAGCCTTCCATCACTTTCTTGGGTCACACCATCTCCACTGACATAATACAGCCTCCCAAATCTGGTGTGCAAGCCGTCACTCCACTGCCGCTCCCGGCTACTTACAAAGAACTCAGATGTTTCTGGGCACAATAAGTTACTGCCGTCGTCACCTGCCTTCTGCCGCTGCCATGCAGGCCCCACTGAGAGACTCGCTGTTGGGTAAACAGACTGCAGGACTCAAACCCGTTCACTGGACTGCACCTACACAGGAGGCTTTCAATGCATTAGAGACTTCTTTAGCTCATGACGTGACACTCGCCCACCCTGACCTCTCGTCTGAGCTGTTCATCTCTACAGACGCCAGTGACATTGGAGTGGGAGCGGTACTACAGCAACGCGAGATAGACACGGTTTTCCCTCTTCATTTATTCTCTAAACAGCTCAGAAGAAATTCTCCACTTTCAATAGAAAACTCCTTGTGGTCTACAATGCTCTCAAACACTTCCACCCTGATGTCACTCGTTCTTCATCCTGACAGATCACAAACCACAAACCCCTCACAGATGCTTTCTGCCAAACCCGCGCCCTCCCAGAGGACCTACCCTGTCCGCATTTCTGTCACTTTCATCTAGTCTCCCAATTCATAACCAGTGTTCGCTATATCAAATATCGCCGCATATCAATACTATTTCATGCATCATTGACTTATCCTACCTGGCCACTCAACAAGCCTCTGACGAGGAATCTCAAGCTCTCCTCATGGACCCTCAAACATCCCTTGTGTTTACTAAAACTAAATTCCCCAGCATTGTGGACCAAGTGTGGTGTGACTCTTCTACCAGTATCTTATGCCCGTTACTCCTCCTCCTCCTCCCCCCCCCCCCCCCCCCTGATGTCATAAGTTGCATGCACACCCACTTCAAACATGCGCGTCTGCACCCACCCATCAGCCACTCCCTCCAGACGCTTGCTTGCCAGCCACTCTCAACAATTGCTCCCATGTAATGCTGAGAGACAATTCAGTCTGACAACATCTGCAACCACCTTATCTCGGCCCCTTTAAAGTCCTCCAGTAGGGTGATACAACTTTGGACATCAACGTCAAAGACAGTCCTCAAACTGTTTTGTTACACCAACTCAAACCAGCATTCGTGGACCACAATGCCCCTCTGCTGGCTCAGTCTGATCCTCCTAATGACTCTGCCTCCCGCTATGGAGTCCGACAATGTGTCTCCTCGGGCCAGCACACTGTTTTATTCACCTGACACCTCCCTGTCACCTTTTGCAGGTTTCTCAGACACGTCACCCTCCTCCTCATGTGCAGGTTTTGCTGCTACCTCATTCACTACAGAGACACCCTTCCCCACAGTCACCCTGCTCTGCAATGTACCCCCACATGGTGTGGACAACATTTCAGTCAACATTCCTGATGTTCGAGTTCTCATTCTACTCACAGACACCACAGCCCCACCACCTGATGACCAGTTAAACATCAGTGTCGTGCATAGCCTCACCCTCCCTTGTGAGTGAGACCTGATGACTATTTGTGCCTTCATCTCAGCGGACAGCTTGATCAGTGTCCGGGTTTGCCACACCCACACCCCACCATCCGCTGTTCAACCCACCTGCTCTCAGGCTGGCCTCCGCATCATCCACCCTCGCTGGCTCAGTGACTTAAAGGTGGACCAGCCTCCCATTGCTTTGCCTCTGAATTCCACCCCAGTAGGGGTGGAGGTCCTGGTTCTGAGGCTACCAGCAACATCGATGCCCACATGGTCTTCCCTCAGGGACTCATATGCAGGACTCCTTACTACCAGGGGGTGAGGGCTGTGTGGCATTGATAGGTCATATCGATGATAGACAACATTAATCTTTGGGACTCAGGTCGCTCATCCGAGCCGCCATTTTAATTCAGTCTGTTCTTAAACCTTGTACTGTGTGCATGTGTATTATAATTGTCGACATATATGAATGTGCAAATATTACTGGGGACAGTTTATTCCATACACCGCTACTCGTATCCTGTTCCCATAAATCGTATTGTAAATATGGTACTATACTCTGTCTGATTTTTGCTAATACCAGTAATATCGTGGGGGATAAATGATTCCACATTAGGTGGCAGTGGCCAGTGCTTTCTATCTCTCAACATGGCCTTTCAGCCAAAAGCTTAAATGTTTAGTACTGTTTTCATTATACCTGTCTGCAGCTCACTGATTGCTCCATGTGGTGAACAGCAGTCCATGATTTTCTGCAGGCTCATATATATTTGTTTCTGCCTACAAATCTATGTATGAACTGCTAAATTGTAAGTATATTGCTCATGTTCTTCCTTATTTTTGTTTGTGTTCATTTCTATACTTTCTTGCATTTAATGGAGAACTTGTTGGATTGGGAGGATGATTCTAGTGCATCAATTTTTGCTAAAATCTATTGTTTGTAATACTTGTCAATAATGTGTGAAAAAATATTTGTAGACGCTGTTGAATTTTTTAGTATTTGCGAGGAAGAGCTCTCTAGTCACTGAGACTACAAAACATAGTCTGTGGCAAAAAGCAATAGTATTCAAAGCAGAATTGCATAGTCAATGTTAAAAAAGTTAAGTACCAAATTTGTCAAAAGCTTGCTAGCATGAAGTTCTCCATTAAATGTGAGAAAGTACAGAAGAATGGTGTGAAGATGAAGTAGAAAATGCGCAACATATTAAAATGCATTTAAATCAAGTAGTTCACATGCAGATTTGTTTGCAGGAACAAATATATGTGAGCCCACAGAAAAGCATGTGATGAATAAAGCTTCTATTTTATATGAAACAAAAACAAATATGGAATCATTTACCACACAAAATGTTATGGAACAGTGCAGTACATACAAAAAGATGTAATCAGGAACACAATGTGATGAAACAATCTCTATTTACCATGTCAGATGCTTTGACATTTGCTAACCTGCAGTTATTCCCACATGATAATGGCCACATGATCAAAATTGAAATGTTGGGATTAACAAATCAACAGTTTTACAGTCAAAAGGTGAACATATTGTCATTGACAAACTCTTTCCTGACTGTAGGTCTCAACTATGAGAAGTTAATCTTTGTTTTTTGATTGAGATTTCATGAATATATTACCTCGTACAGTCACAAAAAGATTTCCATGCTTCCACTTAATCACTAAACTACAAAGCCCTCCAATAAAGTATAAATGAAAAATATTATCATCTAATACTCATATTCTGTTTGCTAAATGACTCAGTTTGTGCTCTTCTACAACATGTTCCTCATTTATAATGTGACACTCCGGTCACATCCGATGACATTGCCATTTCCCTTATTTATAGAGCTTATGTTAACTTTGTCAGTAGAAACCTGCAAACAGCCTGTTGTAAAATTGAAATTGTGTGGTTTCAATAAAGAACAGATACATAAAACTGTGTTTTATCATGATTTTCAAAGAATTACTTACAAATCATCACATCATTAAAATACTGTAGTTAAGTACTGTATTATTTTTCTTTACTTTGTATTATAACTTATTTATTATTGTAGTTGGGGATGTCTGATTCTGAACCCGAGTAAAATGCTGTGTGGTTACAACTGAAGTGCAGCTGCTCAGGGAGATCCAGTGTGGGCTGTAATTACCATATGATGGTGAAACTTGGTAGATACACTAATGGGATAATGCAGAACCAATTTACATAGGAAAAAAATTAATTTCAATTTTTGCCACCAGGTGCAAATCTAATGCCATACAGCATTTTGTAGACATCTCTGGTGCCCATATTGAACAAATTGTGTAAGAAGTGCTTAGTAATAAACTGACAATTATTCCCTTCTGTCTTGTTCGAACTTTTCTACTCGTGTTCTGTTCCTAATCCACTTCCTGTGCAAACATGTCTATACATCTTTCTTGCATTCATAGTGCCAGATTTGCACTTGGGGTCCAAAATTGGAACTTTTTTTTTTTCCAGAGTGAATCACTTCTGTATTTACGCATTATAATATCTACCAAGTTTTTCTGCCACATGATAAGTACAGCACACACTGGACCTCTGTGAGCAGCTGCATTTTAATTATAATCACCCAGTACTAGGGTGTTAAATTGTTCTTTAAAATCACTTATTTGCAAGATACTACATATGAATCTGTTGGTTGTTGTTGTGGTCTTCAGTCCTGAGACTGGTTTGATGCAGCTCTCCATGCTACTCTATCCTGTGCAAGCTTCTTCATCTCCCAGTACCTACTGCAACCTACATCCTTCTGAATCTGCTTAGTGTACTCATCTCTCGGTCTCCCTCTACGATTTTTACCCTCCACACTGCCCTCCAATGCTAAATTTGTGATCCCTTGATGCCTCAAAACATGTCCTACCAACCGATCCCTTCTTCTAGTCAAGTTGTGCCACAAACGTCTCTTCTCCCCAATCCTATTCAATACTTCCTCATTAGTTACGTGATCTATCCACCTTATCTTCAGTATTCTTCTGTAGCACCACATTTCGAAAGCTTCTATTCTCTTCTTGTCCAAACTAGTTATCGTCCATGTTTCACTTCCATACATGGCTACACTCCAAACAAATATTTTCAGAAATGACTTCCTGACACTTAAATCTATATTCGATGTTAACAAATTTCTCTTCTTCAGAAACGCTTTCCTTGCCATTGCCAGTCTACATTTTATATCCTCTCTACTTCGACCATCATCAGTTATTTTACTTCCTAGATAGCAAAACTCCTTTACTACCTTAAGTGTCTCATTTCCTAATCTAATTCCCTCAGCATCACCCGATTTAATTGGACTACATTCCATTATCCTCGTTTTGCTTTTGTTGATGTTCATCTTATATCCTCCTTTCAAGACACTGTCCATTCCGTTCAACTGCTCTTCCAAGTCCTTTGCCGTCTCTGACAGAATTACAATGTCATCGGCGAACCTCAAAGTTTTTACTTCGTCTCCATGAATTTTAATACCTACTCCAAATTTTTCTTTTGTTTCCTTTACTGCTTGCTCAATATACAGATTGAATAACATCGGGGGAGAGGCTACAACCCTGTCTCACTCCTTTCCCAACCACTGCTTCCCTTTCATGCCCCTCGACTCTTATGACTGCCATCTGGTTTCTGTACAAATTGTAAATAGCCTTTCGCTCCCTGTATTTTACCCCTGCCACCTTTAGAATTTGAAAAAGAGTATTCCAGTCAACATTGTCAAAAGCTTTCTCTAAGTCTACAAATGCTAGGAACGTAGGTTTGCCTTTTCTTAATCTAGCTTCTAAGATAACTCGTAAGGTCAGTATTGCCTCACGTGTTCCAAAATTTCGACGGAATCCAAACTGATCCTCCCCGAGGTCTGCATCTACCAGTTTTTCCATTTGTCTGTAAAGAATTCGCGTTAGTATTTTGCAGCTGTGACTTATTAAACTGATAGTTCGGTAATTTTCACATCTGTCAGCACCTGCTTTCTGTTGGATTGGGCATAATTCCTAGTATGTCTCAACCTTACACTAACTAAATCATTATGAGACAACATGCATTGCAGTTGGCTTGTGTTAGCTGCAAATTGCATATAATATTTTGATGTGTGGATTTATGACATGGTGTTAAACATATAGACACTGAATATGCTTCATTGGGTATTAAAAGTTGTATGATAAACTGTTACATGAAGCAATGAATATGGATAATAATATGCTTCATGTGCAGACTGTTGTATTACTATACAGTGTTGATGAAGAACAATGAAGCAGTTGTAAGTAACGCCAGTGTGAATGTTTACCTCAGTATTGGAGATCTGCATGTTTATGACGAAATTAAACAGAAAAGAGGTCAAGATAAGGAGATACGTTTAACTCTTAATGCTACAGCAGTCGGTTAGAATTACAGGTTGAAGAGCTTTGGGAGAAAGGAGGATCATAGCAAGGAATATGAAAGTAAAGTACAATTAGCAGAACTTTGAAATTCATTTTGTTTTGTGTGCATTACAACATGTGAAGGGTGACTCAAAAGAAATAAAATTTTAGATAGTAGAAAGTTTGCATACTTGCTTACTTAGAGCAAATCACTTGTTTTTTGATTGCCAATTGTCATGGTTTATTGAAGAATTTCTTCGCTCAATCTCCTACATGTAATTAGGCCACACACATTCTCATATTAATGTGCCAAATCAGCATTTTTGTAGCAGGAATCTGAATTAGGAGGTATTTGACATACCTTGTTGTCAAGTTGCAAGAATGTCATAATTTTTAGTCAAGTACTGTTCCTGTCAGGACACAAGTGGAAAAGTTCTCAATGTTCTTTTTGTTAGCAAGCTGTCTGTAGTGTATATTAGGAATGGAATTACTGAAAAAAGAAAAGTTTAAGATTCTGTGTATTTATAAGGGTTGTACACGCAATGAAAATTATGCAGTCTTCAAAATTAATGGTCATATGAAGAACCTAAGCTTTTGACACTGAAGGCAAGAACACTGATTTAAATTCTGAAGCTATGGTGATAAAATACAGGGAACAAAATTCAGTGTACAGGTTGTGCACAATGGACATTGACATTACAAGAGTCAAAGGACATGAAAGGGCAGTGGTAACTGAGAAGGAGGAGAGACAGGGCTGCAGCCTATCCTGAATGTTATTAATCTCTACACTGAGCAGGCAGTAAAGGAAACCAGACAAATTTGGAGAGGTACGTACAAGTCAGGAAAAAGAAATTAAAAAAAAAAAATAATATTATGACAGTGAAGGGCAGCTGAATGGGATTAGTAATATCTTGGAAAGAGTTCATATGATAAGCATCAAATGTAGTAGGTTAGGAAATGAGACACAAAAAGTAGGAAATGAGCAGTAAAGTATCTGACAATGGCTGAAGTAGAGAGGATATAAAGGGTGTGCCATAAGGAACGCAGTTTTTAAATTGAGCTCCTTCTTCAATTTGTTACATTGTCAGACATGTAATTTAAGCTACTTTTATCTGATGATATTGCTATTACTGACTGTCATTGTCAACTGGCATTTGTGTGTATTGTTATCAGCTAAAATAGAGTGATAAATGATGGATCAACAATCCAGATTTTGAAAGGGCATTTCAAGTACATGGAATGCCATGTAGAGACCATTTGAAGAAGTGTAATTTTTGCTATGTGAAATGTGCCTAATGTGTCAACAGTAAAGAAACTGGTAAGGAAATTTGAAAATACAGGATTGACAGGAAACATAAAATCACATGGATGTCGTCATTCTTGTCAACTGGTAGGGAATGTCTCGGTCATCAGTGTCCCACTGATACAAGTGCAGTGAAGTGAATTGACTGCCATTCTCAATGGTGAGCCATTCTGAGAAGGAATTTGCATTCACTTTTAACAAAAGATGTGCAATTGCATTCTTTCATGATCCAAACAACACATGAGCTGAGGTCAATGGACAAGTATTTGCTGATTGGGTATTCACAAAACAAGAATTTAAAAAAAAAATCTTCTGTGACAAGGCACCTTTCTGGCTTAAAAGTTATGTGAATAAACAAAATTGCCAGGTTTGGGGCACACACAATCCTTACAAAGACAGTGAGAAGTGTCTTTATCCAGAACAAGTCACTGTTTTGTGCAGGTTGTGGGCTGGCTGACTAAATGGGCCATACTTTTTTTGAAGGCAACACTGGAAATGCAGTGACAGTGACTGGTGATTGTTATTGCCAGATGATAACACAGTTTTTATGGGTGCAATTGCAAGGGCAAGAATTGAATGTGAATGACATCGAACAGGATGAGGGCAACCTGCCACAATGCTTGTTGAAACAACTAGGTTGCTAACAGAAAGATTTCCTGCTTGTATCATCTTTGCAATGGCAATATGAACTGGCCACTGGTGTCATGTGATAAGACACCGTATGGCTGTTTTGTGGAGGCATGTCAGATCTTGCATTTAGTGGAACCATACCACACCTCAAGGTAGAAATTAGATATGTAATGGAATAGATATGTCATTCATGTGGAACTTTGATCTAGAGTCATCAAACATTTTGTCCAAAGAATGAATGTGTGTGGACAAAGCCATGGATGACATTTGCCCAATATTTTGTTTTGTGTTTAATTGCAGTCTTTGTGTTTTGTATTAACATAGTAATACTGGTAATTTTCAAATAAATTAGGTGCTTTGTTATTCAATTAGAAATTGTGTTCTTTATGTAACACCGTATATAAGGAGCACTCAAATGAGAACCGAACACCTGACATGACAGAACCATGGAGTGGTTCCATTCAAAAGCAGTCATAACACAAATTAAGATTTTTATCCCACTGGGAGATGAAACTATCAACCCCTGTTCTGTAGAATGCAGTCAGCCACTGATGGATCCACAACAGCACCCCACTCCGTGTACAGCTGAAACTGACGTCCGTGCACGTCTTTCTTCAGAATGCCAAAGATGTGAGAATCACACAGTGAAAGATTGAGGATTTATGGAGGACATTACAAGTCGCTGAAGTGTAGCCTTTCTCCAATTCACAATGTGGCAGGTGGGAATCCTCATGCATTAAGGTTGTCGTGGCCTTAACAGAACTCATGTGAACAGTTTTGGGTTGCTTTGGTGGGGGAGATGTGGGATGTTTCCACTGTCGGCTTTGCCACTTTACCTTAGGGTATTGGAATCCTGTCAGGTGGAATCGTCCTGTTGCATAATAATGATTGCCCCCATGCTGCCAGTTGGATGAGGTGTATGATTCTCTGATTTTTCTGGGAAATGCTGCAACATCCTCCATACAGCTCAAATCTTTCTCCATGTGATTTTCATATCTTTGGTTATCTGAAGAAAGAAAGATGTGCACAAATGTCAGTTTCAGTTGGAAGAGGAAGTGCTAAAGTGATAGCAGTTGTGGAATCATCAGCAGCCGTTTGCCTTCCTCAAAGCAAGAGTTGATCATCTTGTCACCCAGTGAGATCAATGCCTTAACATGTGCAGTGATTACTTCTGAATGGAATTGTTCCACAGTCCACTTGTGGTAAGTGTTAGGTTGTTATTTGAGTGCCCCTCATAAAATGCAGGATTGTTATAACACAAAAAGCACTTCTGGAAAAAGGATTTCCTTAATATCTAATATAAATTTAAGTGTTAGGAAATAGTTGCTGAAGGTAATTGGGGTAAAGCCGTGTAGAAGTGAAATTGGATGATAAGCAGTTCAGACAAGAACAGAATGCTAAAAATTTGATAGGTGGATTGAATAAACACTCGGAAGCAATTGAATCAATATGGGGAAAGAAAGATATTTGTGGTAGAACTTCATGTAAAAATAATAATAAATAGGACACATTCCAAGGCAATGAGGATTTCTCAGTTTGGAAACATATGTGAGCTGCAGTAGCAATATAGATATGAAGAGAACTTCAGAGAATAGACTAATGTGAATAGATGAATCAAACCTGTTTTCGGCTAGGAAACCAAAACAGGGAGATCCTAATATATGATACAAGGAAAAAAAATGCAAAACTGAAAAGGATTGTATTCAGTGGCACCTGGGTATAACAAGTGCGTACTAAGGGGTTTTAGTGTCAGTTATTAATTTGTTGTAGCCACGATGCTCACGAGGGCTGTCTGTTCACCATCTCCTTTGATTCTGCAGGCTGCAACTGTGTTGAATTTAGGGTTCAACAGTGCTTGCAACATTAATTCTACTGTATAACCATGCCACACCAATGAGTACATACTCCTGCTGAACAGCCTCAAACATTTTGAACTCGAATGTATTGTGGGCCTGCAGGGAGCTGTATTGGTGGACTGCTACACATGTCGGGCACAATGATTCGGTGATACATCATGTCTATCGACAGTGGTCTGTGGAACATGCCCTCACCTGTAGATGAGGTTCAGGACACCCACGTAGTACAGATGCGTGTCAAGATTGATGCATTACACGGACAGCAGTGGCCGACCAAACATAATCCACGAATGAAATTGAGGTACACATTGTGTCGTCAAGGATCGTGGGGAACCGTCTGTGTGTATGTACTCCAGGGCACTGCCTGGTGTGTCACATAAGCTGCCCCATACCACTCCTAGTCATCCATTTCCTGTTCCACTTGCAAATAGATTGAAGGAACAACAACTGTCTACAAGACTCCATAAGAGCTCTAATCTTGCATATGTTGTCCTTATGTGAAATGTATGATGGTAGAAGTAGAATCTTTCTGTAGATAGCTCCAAATGCCAGTTCTCCAAATTTTCTCAATATTGTTCCCTAAAACAAACGTTTCCTTCCCTTCAGGGATTCCTATTTAAATTCCTGAAGCATCTCTGTAATATTTGTTTGTTATTTGAACCTACTGGTAGCAAATCTAGCAGCACACCTCTGACTTGCTTTGATGTTTCACTTTGAACTGACCTGATGCTGATCCCAAATAGTCGTCAGTACTTCAGAAAGTGTGCAGTTGTGTCCTATATGCAGTCTGCTATACAGATGAAGCACACTTTTTCAAAAATCTGCCAATAATCCAGAGCAGACTGTTTGTCTTCCCTACCACAGTCCTTAGATGCTCATTCCATTTCATATTGCCATGTAACATTCCATCCAGGTATTTAAATGATGAGATTGGGTCAAATAGAAGGTGTCTACATCTGTGTGTTCCGTATTTGAACATTACGGGTTTTGTTTTTCCAGCTCATCTGCATTAATTTACATGTTTCTACATTAGAGCTAGCAGCCATTCATTACACTAGCTAAATGTTGTCTGTAACCTTGTATCCTTCTACATTCACTCTTCCTTCCCATACACCAGCTGCAGATTGCTGTCCTCCAGATCATTTATGTATACAGAAAATAATAGTGGCCCTATCACACTTCCCTGGGGCACTTGAGATGATAGCCTTGTCTCTGATGAACGCTTGTTATCATCTTGCAGCTGGACTGCGATCACGAGCGGTTCTGGCCAGATTACCACTGACGCACAGTGACTCGGGTGTCGTGAAGGGGTCGAATGGGATATGAAGTGGTGCTCTGTTGTCATTGCTGAGAGTAGGTTCTGTCTGTCTGGGAACATACTTTTTCTCCAGAGCTTGCAAGGACCATTGCCAAGTTGCAACAAACAGCCCAAGATGCTTTGGGGCAATGTATCACAGGATGCCATTTGGCACCTTTATCATCATCTATGTGTGTGAGAATATAAAACTGCATTGCCATCAGAGAGTGGTACGCATTGTAGTGATGTGACAGGACACCCTTCACTGTGACATGTGTTTCATTTGACCTGAGCCGGCCGCGGTGGTCTCGCGGTTCTAGGCGCGCAGTCCGGAACCGTGTGACTGCTACGGTCGCAGGTTCGAATCCTGCCTCGGGCATGGATGTGTGTGATGTCCTTAGGTTAGTTAGGTTTAAGTAGTTCTAAGTTCTAGGGGACTGATGACCACAGCAGTTGAGTCCCATAGTGCTCAGAGCCATTTGAACCATTTGACCTGAATTACAATGATGTCACATCATGTGACAAAAATTAACTATTTCTTTGAGGATGTTGCAGTTTCCTTTTTCAGCAGCGTACATGGTACGCATTTCATTGTATCCTGTCTAGTTTAGTAAATAAGTCACCTTGCTTGAGAAGGATCTCAGTATTTGCTTATTTTCTGTTTATTGTTGTTACTAAGTATATGCTACAGGTCAAAAATATTCGATCACCTATGAAAAAAGCTGTACACTTTACTTTAATAGAAAACTACACTCTTCAAACTAAATAGGCTAACAATACAAATATTTTCTCTCTCTGTCATTAAGTACCCTTCATACTAAGAACAGCTGCACAGACTGTCGGCATTATGGAGATAATATTTTTGCAGTCCAGTACATCAGTATTCCATAGATTTTCAACATTAGATGACCTCAGTTCTCTGATCTCCCTGCCGTGTTCATCACAGTGGGTGAGGTGGTGCAGTGGTTAGCACACTGGACTCGCATTCGGGAGGACAATGGTTCAAACCTGTGTCCGGCCATCTTGATTTAGGGTTTCTGTGATTTCCCTAAATCGCTTCAGGCAAATGCCGTGATGGTTGCTGTGGAAGGGCACAGCTTGTGCTCCGTCTGTAATAACCTCGTTGTCAACGGGACATTAAACACTAATCTCCTCCCTCCCTCAAGTTCATCCTGTAAGTATTCGATGGGATTTAAGTGAGGTGGCCGACTTCACCAGACCACATTCTTCAGTTTCCCAAATTTCTCTCCTCTATTGTCTTACTGCTGGCACAGTTTAGAAGTCTGTTTGGGATCATTGTCTTGCTGCAGAACAACCAACAACCAATATGTCTCTTGGCAGATTGAACTGAATTGTTGATCAGTATCTTGTCATATCCTTCCTTCCTTCCTTTAATGATTCATTAATTCTCACTAGAAAACTGATACTATCACCCACAAAACATCCCCACACAGTGACCTATCCTCCACCACTCTTTGTCATTGGCATTAAATACTGACTTCATATGTTCTCCATGAAGTCAATGAGTAAACATTCAGTGAAGGCTTCCAAATTTCAAACTTGATTCATCCACGAACACCACCTTGACCATTGCTGCGCTCTCCAGGTTTTCTGTTGCTGTGCCCATTGCAATCAGTTCAACTTCTTTCTATTCATCCATTTAAGTCATGGTCACATAAATGGCATTGCTCTGCTGAGACAAAGGTTGGAGCTTCTCACATATTGTTTACTTTGATGTTAATTTCAGGTGCAGGAAGAGTCCTCACATTTACTCTGTACACAAATGAACTAATCTTTGCTTTACGGTGTTACTCAGGGTCTTCCAGATTGTCAAACACTTGTGCTGGCACCAGAGCAATGTATACACCACTGTAGACTTGGTTAGGCCAAATTTTGTTACTATTGCCTTGCTAGAATAGCCTTTGCACTGCAGAGCTACAATTACAGCACTTTTTTCAATTCCACCCTCCTCCTTTCATCTTATTAGGAGGCAATACAGCATGAACTTGATCGAGTATACAAACTCACTACTAGAGGCACACAGTGTACAAAGGCAGCAGAAGAAATGAGACATATTTAAATGGAACCCTCTTAGGTAAAGGCCGTCAGTGTTGTGGATACTCACCAGCACCTCTCTGGGTGAACAATGATTTGGATACATAACAGATGAGCTTAGTTTTTGCATGTTTCTACTTGTTTTACTATCAGAACAGGTTTATTATAGAATACTCTAAATTAACTCCCTGTTTTCAAGACAAATCAATAGCTGTGACTGAAAACTTTTCTTCACATTTGCATCTAAACTTCACAGACAATAAGTATGATCATCTGGACCACAAGAGAGCAGCAAGCTCATTGAAACCAGATTACCACATGATGAGCAAAGCTCTTGGACACCCGAAAAGATCAAAATGCATATGACAGCAAGCCATCTGAGTTATTGGAATGAGTGTTGGCACATCTCTAGGGCCAAAGTAGTATGTAAGTGATTTTATAGTGATCCCAACATAAACTGCTTCTAAATCTCATAAATGGAATTGTGTTATTGCAGTTCAACCTCTGTAACAGATCTGATGTGAAATATTAGAATGTACACCACTTACTACCAGCACAGACATTCTGCTATTTTAAGTGTTCTCTCTGTCAAAATAACTGTAATTGAATTGGTAGAGATGTGTCTAAACACAGGGATGATACTGAGTTGCTACAGCAAAATATAAACAAAATCAGGGATCTCCTCTTTATAACAGTATCTAATTTTGTAATAAGTTTCTGCTGGTGAATCGTGTTCCATCTGCGTATTACAGTGCATAAGTAGCGCCAAAATGTTCCCTCTTCAAAATTTGTATTCAGAATATTTTTGTGTGCTTTTGGAAGGTGTGAAATGTCACAACTCGTATCCCTAGAAGTGTTGGTATTATAATTGCCAGCTCAGAGACATGGTTATTCAGTACAAATGATGGGGGGAAAAGCCTCCAATTGAATACAAAGCTGAAATATAAATGAGTAAGTGAACGTACAATTGCTCATTGGATTACACTGTGTCTGTTACTGTTGTATTTCCAATTCTTAATTTTCTGCATTCAGTTACAGTTATCATTGTACAGCTTGCTACATCAAAGCATGGAAATCACCCCAGGACAGTTAAGGTCACAGGGAACATGGGATTAGTATCTGAACTGAAATGATTCCAAGCAAGCTACCCTGGGAATTGATTAATACTAAACAGCGTGTACTGCTTGGAGTATCTGACAAACTGTGCAGGGTCAGAAACACAAACATTTTACATAAAAAGTAAAAGATGTGGTGAACATTTTGTGTGCAGCCTGGTATATTGAACTGCTATGGGTGAAACAGAGTACTGCACAAAGTAGAGGTGCTAGTTCTTGGAGTGCATTTACAGTAACCAGGATGAAATGTTTGTGGCTTTGCTTGCCTGTGTGAGAAGGAATGTTGCTAAAGAAAAAATTCATTTTATTTTGCCAAATGTGTTTTAAAGTAAAAAATGATACATATTAATACATATATTGACTGAATTATAAGGGTAACTAATGATAATGGTTGTTCAGACATTCCAGACTACATTTTGGGTACAGTTACAAGAAATGACAGGTGCTGTGAAAAATGGTATTGGCTGCTAAACATTTACATGTAATTCTGTGGTAATTTAGGATCAAGAAACTACCTTGAAAAAAATGTGTGTCTCCTTTTTCTTATATTTTTAAGTTGAAGTGACCGTACGTCTCGTGGCAATAGCTGAAACAAGTTGGCAATAAATCTAAATGAAATGTATATAATTTTTACTGTTCATATAAAAGATAACATGTTTAACAAACAATGCTGTTTTTTAACAATAGTATAATGAATACTATGCCTTATCTTACGATAGCCTTAAAATAATATTTAAAATACCTAAATGTGGGAGTTGTTATAGCCAGTAGTGTCTGCAACACATCAAACAGAGCTTTTCGTTAGCTACCATTGTACGTTTCAGCACCATGTTAACAAGCCTGCCACTCCTATCATACCTTTATATAGGGTGTACATAAAGTCCAGCAACACTTTCAAGTAATTATTGCACAAGAACTAAACATTGTACAGATATCATACATATTGCAATTTGAAGCGAAACTGTAAAAAAACTTCCAAACAAACAGGGCACTGCTACATCATGTGATAGAGGCAGTACATACACCAGATTTTTAATGTGTCCCCACAGAAAAAAAGTCACACGGAGTGAGATATGGTGATTGGGGAACCATTTAGTCAAACACCTGTCCTCTTCTGTAGCAAGGCCGATCCATCGATGCAGCAGCTCTGTGTTCAGACACCCACAAACTTCACGATGAAAATGGGTTGGAGCTCCATCCTGCTGAAAGATGAATGAAGGGTCCAGTTGCATTTGAGGTATCAGCCATTGTTGCAAGACATCAAAGTAGGAATATCCAGTAACAGTGCTCTAAGTGAAGAAGAATTGCCTGTACTGTTTTTGGTATGACAAGGCACAAAAAACATTTACTTCTGGGGACTCATTCAATGCATTCGTGTGGATGCTTTGTACCCCAGATATGGCAATTTTGCCTGTTCACTTTCCCATTAGTGTGGAAAGTGTCTTCCCTGCTAAATATTATGTAATCAAAGCCATTACCATCCTCATTCAGTTTTTGCAACTCGGAACAAAACTCAAAACGCTTGTCTTTCTCATCCTCATTGAGCTCCTGCACTAGCTCCAGATTGAATGATTTCATTGACAGCTTCTGCAGCAGGACTTTGCACAATGTCATTGGAGTTATTTTGAGATCATGGGATGCATGACGCACAGATTTTCTCGAACTCCTTATAGATGTCTCTCGTATGCACTTCTCATTCACTTCACTCACGCTGGGTCGTCTGCTTCTCTTTTCCGGGCACAAGCAACCCATCGTAACAAATTTGTTGTGCCAGTGGTAAATGGCCTTCCTTGTTGGTGGCTCCTTACTACACTAGTTTTTGTTGGACGCCAACACACAGAAAGCTCACTCCACACCTCAACTCACCACGTTTGTGACTTTTGCTGACTATCCGCAAGTTACGAAACTACACTGTGGTGGTATACATTAAAAAAAAAAAAAAAAAACTTTCAGTGTCTCTTTGAAACGACATATGTATGATAGCTGCACACTGTTTGGTTCTTGTGCAATAAATAATTGAAAGTGTTCCTGGACTTTATGTACGCCTTATATTTTTAGATACATGGAAAAATCATGATATTCTCAACATCAGAAATGTTCATAATGTAACCATATGCATAAATTAATTTGCAAATGAATGTAAAATGACTCATTCCTCATCATTACGATCTATCATACAAAATGATCCATAGAACATGTATCCTACTAAGTAGCTTGGATTAGATGACTTATGCATTTAATGATGATGACTCACTCTGAAGTCATTTGCCTGTATTCTCTCTGTCACCAAAAAGTGTATTATTAAGGGAGATAAAACTATTAGTTTGTTCTTTCAGTTGTCACTTGAAACTGAAAATAACATTGATATGAATGATCATCAATAAGAAAAGAAACTTTATGGTTCCATGGACCTTTACAAGTCTCAACCAACTATGCAGTATACATGCAGACTGAAGAGATGAATGAAAATTTGCCTGAAGGCCGAGATTTGAACCCAGGTCCTCTGCTCACTAGGCAGATGCACGAACCACTATACCACCCTGGCACAGTGGCTTTGCCCTAGTATGCCTCCCTCCTCAGTCCAAAATCCTGTTCACACCTCAGTCCACTTATTCCACCAAAACACAAAGAGCACCACAGAGGTTGTCAAACTGTCATGGAATAGCACCACAGTTTTGAATGAAAAGGGGATTCCTTCTTGGAACCATATAGTTTCATTTAATGAAAGCAGCTATACCTGGGTTTCAGGCAGGATCTCCTGTTTTGTTTTATTCTGAGGTACTATTCCAATACTGTTGGACATGTTCCACACCCAGCAGGATCCCATCTTTTGTGTGTCTATGGAATAAATAATTAATCTTATCTAATCTGAGAGCCTCTCCTCTTGTGGCAGTTTATCGTATATCACTGGAGCAACAAGGCATTTTGAGTAAAAAGGACACACCATTCCCATTTTCTGGAATGGTTGCAAGGCAAATGCACATAATTGCAGCCCTATATTATTGATAACAATCTGTTGAAGCATTGAAGAATACAGTTAACACTTGTGAATTGTGACACTCTTTGTAGACCAGAATTGTCTTCTCTATGTCTCAACATGAATTTGATGAAGGGTAATTATCTGAAACTTTGCTGATAAAGGCAAAATAGTTCTCTTTACTCACCTCAAAAGCATGATAACCAACCTGGATATCAGATGGAGCAATAAATGAAATACTCAAAAGTGTCATTCGTTGGTTCTAGCCCTTCATTTACAAACAAAAGGCATCTTATTCGGTTTTGTACAAGGAAAGACAAATCATCACTAACAATGAAGCATGATGGAAAAGAAATATGTGAAAACTGATTGTTAAAAATACCTGGGGGTACATAGTGAAGAGAACCTGAATTATAAATAGCATATTAAGGAACTTTTCAAACAACTGAGTGCAGCAACATTTGCTCTAAATGTGATTGCCATAAGTGGAAATGACCGCATTGGAAAATTTAACTTCCTTCTTTCATTGATATATGGAGAGTGTGGGCATGTACCCCCTACACACACACACACACACACACACACACACACACACACACACACACACACACACAAATGCACAGTGCCTATCCTCAAACTTCACATAGATAAAGAAATTAGATAGCCTCACAACACATACACTTTTACGAAGTTTGATGTGAAGGATCAGCGCAATTTGAAAATAATACTAGCATTCATAAATACAATACTAGGAAGAAAAACAGTGGGACTTAATCTTGTTGTAGCACAGAAAGAAGCATAGCATGCAGCCATAAAAATATTTGACCACCTCCCTTTAATTAACAAGGTGCTGGCTGATAATGAAAGTTGACAAGTGCTATTCCATAGATGAATTTCTGAGAAGGAAACAACAGGTTAGCCACGAGCTCTGATGTGCTGCTTCCTGGACTTGGGTAGGCGCGCCGGCCCCGGACTGAATCAGCCCAGCAGGTTAACAACAAGGGACGGTGTGCCGGCAAGCCTGAACGTGGTTTTTAGGCAGTTTTCCACATCCTACAAGGTGAATATTGGGGCTGGTCCCCATGTACCACCTCAGTCACACAACTTGCAGACATTTGAAAAACATTTGCACTAATTAACGGCTTACACTAGACGCAGACAGCTAGGGTACATTACTTCTGTCCTGGGGGGTACATGATGGCACATGAAAGGCATCTGGCAACTCTCTAACACTAACATTGCCAACTCCATAGTAACAGGGCCGACCCCATGTTGAAGTGGGAAAAAGGCCCAAGCAAATGATGAGAAGGTGACATCCAAAAATGAACATATCTACTAAATGCAATTTTTCACAGTGAGCATGAAACTTATTTTGGGCATACATAAGAATGAAAATAGCATATTGCAGTGTGAATGCCTTTTACTTTTAGGCCAAAAGGCAGTTCATATCTGTAAATCAAATCTACAATAAAAATATTCCTTTAAAAAGAACATTTAAATATGGACATGTTGTCATATTATGAACCATGAGTGATTTTAAAAAGTAAAAATCTTCTTCTTCTTTTTTCAAAATAACTTACCTCCTCCTGTATAATGCTTGTTATACCATATCATTTCATATATTTTTATAGTGTAGTATGTGATACCATAGAAAAAACTGTGAATTGGCCGCTATAGCACTAATATTCGTTTTCAATGTTTTATTCAAATTTCAGGTTTTATGGTTACTTCACAATTATTTAAAATGTTTCAGATCACCATGCCAGAATAAAATGATGTAACTGTGGCATTAACAATCTTTAGAAATATTCTTTGACATAAGTGTTACATTTAAACATGCAAACCAGAATAATTTTCTTAACAGTCACAAGCAACATGGAAATATCATTGGTTGATGGTTGTGTTCCAACTTAAGTCCTAGTGATTTCTCCAGTCTTCTTAAAAAATAGTTTACTGTAAACCATCAACATCTTTTTTCCTGTTATCTTAAACTGGATGGCTGAAAAGTACTTTGGCTTTTGTCCAAGGAAAGGATTTTGTAATGGTTCATCTGTTCTTTTACATCTAGCTGGGACTTCTAGAATGCAATTGCCTGAACATCAGTATGAATGTTTCCCATAGCTTTGTACTTGTGTAGGTTTCTTAGCTCAGTGACTGACTGTAGATCTCATTGTATTCCTCTTTTGTTACAATTGTTGGCCTTTTTCTTAGAAGTTTTCCTATTCTATCAAAAATGCAGTCAGTGGGTAAGTAACTGTGTCCTTGCAATAATAATTATTAGTGCTATGCAACATATTATGAGGGAGCACGGAAGCACAAACAGATGCTCTGCATTAGAGAAACAGTGTGACTGGAATGGAAATCACTCGACTGGATGTAATGGATTAGTTATCCTTCACACAAAATGTGTATGTGGACACAGATGTATTTTCCTTGGCTTGTATCTTGGCACATGTTTGATTTCACTTAAATTGTATGATTATTTAGGTTCTCCTTGTCCTGTTTGTTTTTTTTTCCATTCCGTGTCTCGTTTATTTTAAATTCTGGACATGTTTGCCTTTGCACGTAAGCTCCTCATATGTGACTGGGTCACATATATAAAATTTTGTTGAAGATTAAGACTGAAACAAAAAGCAACAATGTTCAGTAAATAGTCATCATGAACTAATGCGGTACAATGAGAACCCCAGAAAAGCAGATGATAATAGCTCTCAGGTTACAATTGTCTTCCTCAACTTCCAGAAAACACTTGGTGGTGGTGGTGGTGGTGGTGGGGGGGGGGGGGGGGGTGCATATGTTAAATGCTTGCTATGCCCTCATTATTCTTTATGCCACTTTTTATTTTTGGGTCATTACAAATGTTGATCATCTTGATATCAGTCTCATTGACTGGGTGTTTGTCAAACATGGATTTCATGAGCTGGGGACTTGTTAACATGATCAGTCCATTGCTACTCTAAGCTCTGGACATGCTTTTGCCTACCATCCAATGACACAGTAATGGAACATTGTACATCATAGTGCATGGGATTTTGATTTTATTGGCTGAACTGTGAAAATTGTAGGAGAAAAATAATTTTGAAGGTGCACCATTTGTCAATAAGGGTAGAGGGGAGGGGATTGGCTATTCAAGTGAAACAATCATTACTGAGTAACTGCTGTGGAATATGCTGTAGTGAGGCAAGCAAGGTTTTGTTTGGGTGGGCCCCAATCTCCCTACTTGGGACCAAATAGGCTTGTAATTCTGACTGTATAAATTTCCAGAGGGTTATTGGTTGTCCCTACCACCCCATCACCAAGTGAGATCAGAAAACATCATTTAACAGTAAAAATGTGATAGTAACAGAGTATCAAGAGAATTATTAAAGAATGTTGCACTACCTACAGAACAAAATGCAGGTTAGCATTGCTTAATTCCAGAGAATATTCTGTTGCAGAGGGAAGGCATAATTTCTATAATTTGAGCAAAGGTTGGACACAGATTTGAACCATTGCCTCCTGACTCACATTCATGTGTGTATCTTCTTCTGCTTGTACACAATGAGCACTGATCCAAAAGAATTGCTGAAGAAATGGTCTTGGATGGTTATTGGTTTATTCAAGAGATGTACTTGAGGTATAGGGACTTCTGAAATTAAGTTACACATCATCTCACGCTAAGACTATTACGCAAAGGGCACGGCAAACTGTCGGAAGAGTGTGCATGTTCCCGATTTCCTGCAGAGACAGTTCTGCTGCAGTACAGACAACAGGTTCATCACATTGTGGGAGTGAAGTGGCACTCCAAAGTTGAAGTACAAGGAACAATATGGTTCTTGTTGGCCAAACATCTAAATTGCACACAAATTCGCCATGAAATTCTGGCAGTGTATGGCCCAAATGAGGTGCAATGCAATGTAGCATCCAGTCGTAGTGAAACAGTGCCAACAATTTGATGAAGACCATTCAGTCTTTCCAGCAAGCTGGGTGGATATCTGGCAGGAAAGAGATTATCCATCAAAGAGGAAATTCACACAGCAGTCCTCATGTTGTTCCATGACTGAGGGGCAGATTTATATTGTAAAGAAACTGAACAGTTGGTGGGATGTTACAATTGTTGTTTACAGGTTTTAGTGACTGTAGTATCTGCATCACTTTGAATTGTATTGCATCATACAGTAAAAGTTACTCAGTCTGCCATAGTAATGGGTAACTTTCTTTTTGAAGTCTCATAGTTTCCTGCTGCTTCCACACCTTTCTTTGACAGTCATCAGATGTCAGGTTACTCCTGGATGCATTGGTTAATGGAATCCTACCCCACTGATTGAGCACCCATTCTGTGTTTTCCGGTACCCATCTCCACAGACCAGTGCTTTGGGAGAGGGATGTTAGTGTCATCTGTAATGGAGGCCACATTTATAATGTGGAGACTTGGATTCTGTCTTGACCATAGTTGACTGATATCCCAGTTTAGGTGGGATCATCGCAAATATCTGGTTGGAAACCCGACTCCCAACTGTACTTTGTTGGGATGCATAAAAATCCTAGTTACACAAAAATGGACAACATTTTACATAATGTTGTGGTCTTCACTTCAAATTGTTCATTACTGATTTCAATTGAGGGGCAGTCTTGTAAGAGTTACTGACTTTAAACTTCTGCTTTTATTAAGAGTGCTAAGTTTTCATACTTGACTCAATAGCCATTGTTTTTGAGAAGTGCATCAGAGATAATTGTGACAGGACTTTGTAATTGTCTGCTGGAAAAACTGAATTGGGTTGTGCAGTTTCCTTCCCATGTGGCAGCCTTAGTCGTCATGATGGCAATATATGATGATCTTATCAAAACATTCAAAAGAGAAGTTGTGACGAAGGAAGTTGGGATAATTTTTACTTCCCCCTTGTTTTGCCATATGCCTCCTTAAAATACGTTTTTTCAGTTTCAAATAATTACTATCAACAAATGTGAATATAATCTGCATTTTCATAAAAGAGAAAGGTTGGCCCTCAATTTTAAAGAATTTAACACTAGGTCGAATTTTGTGTAGGTAATTGATTTTCTAAATAATATTGAGTATTCCTAGTTAGTATCTTTTATTATAGGGCAAAATCATTCATTTATATGTAACTTGAATTCTATTGTTGACTTATAAACAAATATAAATCTTGTAATAATTGCAAGCATTTGGAATATGAAATGCTAGTATTCGTAAAGTATCTACTTGGCTCTAGTTGGAAACATGTTAGCAAAGCCAGCCCTTAATTAATTCTAAGGTAATTAACAGATTTGACAAAAGTATTACTTGCGTAACTATATAAGTGAATTTCATGATTAAAACAAATAATTCGGCCTAACTCTTGTAGTAGAAGAAACTGTTAAAAAGGCGAAATTTTTAGATGTATTCAGTTAACAGATTAAATTAAATTAAATTTTAATCGCATTTTCTGTAAATTTAACTTTGAACAATGTGTAGTTTTGGTACCTATTATTGTGGTGATATATAAGGATCATGAGACAGTCACTCCATGGCCAAGTTTCAGACGAGGAACCTGTGTTGTCAGAACAACCACGATGCATCACCTTTACAGTGATGTAAGTGGTACAGAAATAGGCCATGTGTAAAAGCAATGACAGTGTCTGTTCATTATCTACCTGATTATTCCGAAAGAACTGTGAATTATTTTGTTGTTTTTATTGCTTGTAGATGTTCAACAGTAAACTATTGTAGCAGTATGTGGATGTTTGCCTGGAAACTGGTATTCAGGCTTATGGGAAGTTGTGCACAGCCCATATATAACCATGTATTATTGGGAGGTTGTGAAAAGTGAAAGTAAAAGACTGTGAAACACAGCTGTGCATCTGTCGGGTACATCATTTACAGTAGACAGTACTCCACATTCACCCCCTATGTTTTCAGCCAGTATGTCGACACCGAGGACAACAGAAACAAAGTAGGCAAACCACAGCAAAATGGCAGTTGACTTTCAGCACAGTATAAACTATGTTGAAAAATGATTTGACTGTGAAGAAAGTGTCTACAGGAATTTCAAAACATTTTCACTGACAGTGAAACAGAGCTCATTTTCAGAATTTGTAGAAGTGAATTCTTGATATGAATTTCTTGTAGATGGGGATATGATGTTTGAAGAATGTGTGCAGTTAAAGAAGTTTCTCAAGGATGAAGAGAAGAACTTTTCAAGCTGAAATCTGATTAGTGGAAGGAATTTTTTTCATTGTTATGAAAACTTCTTCAAACTTTTCCATTTTGCTTCAGATGAGTTTACAGCCTGATGATGAACACTTGGTGAGCTGAGAGGAACCTTTTCCCAGCAGCAACATTAGAAGCTGAAATAATAATGAAGATGGTTTAGTGATTTACATGTCTCCAATTTTGTTGCTTTCTTGATGAGGAAGAAGAAAAGATTCTATGAAGGAGATTGAAAAGTGAGCAAAAATCTCAATAAGGTAAAAAACAGTGGTTTGTTATTTTGAATTGTAGCCTGTGTGTGAGCATGTTTACAGACAACAAGGTGCACACAGTTGAAGATTTTAATGAATCTCTCTCACAGAGACTTCTGTTCAATAGTAGATTATGATAAATATTCTGGTTAACGAAGTATCAGATTCCATTCATTTTTAAGCTATGTTTTTTCAATAATAACAAATTTGCTGTCCAAAAATGGAAGCCTTTTGGATTGATATTTTGTTTGTGATAATTTGTTTGAAATTTCTTTCTTTTTCTTTGATGTTTGATAATATTAATTACATTATAAATTTCATATTTTTTTTTTCAACTGTAAAATGGCATGTGTTTCACATTTTGAAATTATTTGCTAATGAAAATGCCTCGTAGCACTTGTCTATCTAATAAAAACTGTTATAATTTTCCATAAACACCAGAACAGTTCCTGAATTTAGTATTTTAAAAATGCGCCTTTGATGCTTTGCGCCAGTGAGTTGAGTTGTGCTACCTTTGTTAACTTTCTCAATAGTTTTAGTGAGATAATGAGAGTAGTTGTTTTGGACATGATGTCACATGGAACCAAGTGCAGTTTTATCTGTTGGACGAGTAATGTGAACTCAGTGTATGTCATGAACTGTAATTTGTTTTTATAATTCTGCAACTTTGAAATCAGTGTCCATTTAAAAGTGACTCTTCTTATCCAGTTGCCAATGCTTTAAAAATGTGGTGTTAATTGTTGATTATATTTGGAGAATTGGGCTTAGCAAAAACTACAATGTTCTTTCATCTGCAAGTCAAGATATTAACTCAAACTATACGACCTAGAGCCCACATGAATTGTACTTCTAAATATATTTGGACGGTGAGCTGAGCCACAAAATACTTAAAATCATGTTGACGATTGTCAATACTGTTCTCTAGTTTATGCAACAAATGTCATTGCAACTCTATTCTACAGTGTCATATCCCAACGTTACACTTCAGACAGTTCTCACAAAGAAATGTTACAGCTTTAATCACATCATTTCAATAATTTCTTGTTGTTTGGAGTGAAGAACAGGACTCTTAGAAGACACAGGAATTAACATTCAGAGAGAAGAAATAAAGCTCTTGATATCAGAGGCAGGAAAGGACTTGGAAGATAAGTTGAATGGAATGGAAGGGATAAAAATCATACATTGTTGACATTCCTACCTGGAATTTCCATTGGTTGTTTTAACAATGTTAAAATTCCACCAACCAACATGTTGCCCCCTATCAGTGGTGTAATGTGATGCAGCATGGAGGGGCAGCTGGTCAGCGCACCTCTCTCCTGGGATTTTTTGACTCCTCAGCTAGCCTCACAAGACTGAGTGAATTCTGTACCAGTCACCCCCCACTGAGGAAAAATCGCTGGCAGTACCAACAATCGAACCCAGGTCTGCCAAATGGCAGTTAGTTGAATGGTACAGCTAAGGAGGCAGACAATGGAATGGATAGTGTGTTAAAGAGCAGTTCTAAGATGAACATAAGACAAGAATAATGGAATGTAGTCAAGTTCAATCAGGAGATGCGGAATGAATTACGAGGGATGATCAAAAAGTTTCCATTTGAAAGTTGTGCAAGGAGGGGTCGAAAAGCTTCTACCCTAACAAATAAAGAGTGACAGAAATTTCATAATATCAACTTATTTGTCTTTGTAATACATGTGTACACTAATACACTTGAAGGCATGCTCAGATAACTTCTGCAAACCATTCAAATAAAAGGTCTTTGATTTCAAGTCCAACAAAACATCACTCACTGCATCATCATCCTTTGAGGTATTTTTTTTTTTGGTTTGTGAAAAGGAAAAAGTCTGACACAGTCAGATCTGGAGAATATGGCAGGTGAAGTAAGATTTCGAACCCACAGTCACGTGGAGTTTCCAATGTTGCGAGGTCTTTGTGCACCGGTGCATTGTCCTGATGCTAAAGAGTTCAGTGAGCCAATTTTCCACACCTCGTTTTCCTTATCTCTTCTCTCAAATGGCACAGGAGGATGCAATAGTATAAAGCATTGATAGTTGCAACCGTTAGCAAGTAATCCACCATAATTACCTCTTTTGCACCACAGAAGACCAATGCCATCACCGTACCAGCAGACTTTTGCACGTGAAATTTGTTTTTGTGTGTTTGTAGAGGGTGAAGGATGTTTTCATTGCTGTGACTCAGGATGAAAGAGGTGAACCCACATTTTGTCTATTGTGACATACCTTGCAAGAAAGCCATCTTCATTCACTTCAAATTGGCGGATGATTTCTTCACAACACTGCACTTGTTCCTGTATCTGATCTGCACTCGAGTCTTTGTGGACCCACTGAGATGAAACTTTCAGCATTCCCAAAATATCCACGACAGTGTCATGAGCACACCCATGGGGGATTCCAAATGTGGTTTCAATGTCCTGCAAAACTGTATCATTAATTATGATCACTGTTTCATCAGCAGCAGGCTTTCTATTCCTTAGTGCTTCTCTTGCACTCATTCTTCTGTGTTGAAGTCAAACGCCCAGTTTTTCACTGTTGTACAAGACGGAACACTGTCCGTAAGTGTATTCTGTGTGTCCTCCACAATTTACTTGGACATCATTCCCTTCAAATGAAGGTATTCAACCACTACACAGTTCTTGATTCTCCCAATATTCACCACTTTGCTTACACTACAGTATACAATGCATCTTAGAGGCTACACTAATGAAGGTGGAGCTGCGACATTTGACGTGCGTACCCATGAAGGGTCACCATACAAGTAGGTGGTGGTGTTTGTGTGAGACATTATAGTAACTATCTGGGGCTAGAAACTTTTCAGCCACCCCTCATATGCAAATCAGGCAAAATTATGATGAGAAATGAGGCAATCATCCTACCAGTGCACCAGGTTGAAGATGCTCATTTGGTAGAACACTGTGTCCTGCTTTGTCAAGAAGTCCGTCACTGCTTGCTGCACACCCTCTTGCAACAGGAGTCATTGACCCTTCAAGACCTTTCTAAGGGACCAAAGGCATGACAAGCACACAGGTAGAGATCAGGACTGTAGGGTGGCTACTCGAGTGTCTCCCACTTTAGCTGGTGTCTGCATTATGGGGATGTGTATTATCCAACTTGATGCACCATTGCACAATGGTGGTTTTCTACAGAAGTGCTGCTTCATACACACTCTTCAGTGTATGATGGATGTCTACCAGTGTTTGGCCTCCAGCAGATGAGAAAAGAACAACAGTATGTGATCCTGTTTGGACATATTTGGTAATAACACTGCCATAGTTCAAATTTGTACATGCACTTCAGAAAGGCACAAATGTCACACATTTCTTACATGTCAGTGCTTCTGTAACCACATTGGAGTCATGCTACATTGCTTTTACTCTGTGGCAACACCCTTGAATGGGAATTTTTTGATTGTCCATTACACGAGGTTTGTCCGGAAAATACGTATAAAAGTTAAATAATGACTTTTTGTTACAGGTTGCAGTCACCGCCAGCTCGGACTACTGCTGTAGTCAATCCCATCAACACTCAGTTGGAGTCAGAGCACTCTGCATGAAGATGGGAGTGTGCGGCAGCTTGTTGACTGTTACCCTTTTTCACGTGCTGTCGGCATGGAGCTCTCTCTCATTGAGGAACAGCGCGTCAACATCAAGTTCCTTGCAAAGGTAGGCAAGAATGGCTGTGAGGTTTTTGAGGGTTTGAAACAGGTTTACAGAGACAATTCTCTAAAGGAACCAACCATGAACAAGTGGTTAAAAAGGTTCTGGGATGGCCGAAAGAAGTGAACGATGACTAACGCCCGTTGACATCGAGTTCTGATGCAAATGTTGAACGAATTCGGGCTTGTGTTCTTAAGGACCGTAGATTGACAGTCAGAATAATTGCTGACGAGCTGTCAATCCCCAAAACAATCATTCCCGAAATCCTGACACAAAAACTTAAAATGAAGAAATTGTATGCGTAAATCGTACCGAAGCTCTTGACACCAGAACAGAAAGCAAAGAGGGTTGAGTGCTGTGAGGATGGATTGGAAGCAGAGGAATGAGGGGTCTTTCTCAACTGAGTCATCACTGGAGACGAGTCCTGGTTTTACGGATTCGTTGTGGAGCTCAAATCTGAAAGCAAGGAATGGAAACTAGCAGGAGAACCAAGAACAAAACAGTCACGAGTCCAATGTGAAGACAGTTGATTTTTTTCTTTGAGTCTAGGGGCATTGTTCACAAGGAATTTGTCCCTCCCAGCCAGAGAGCGAACAGAAATTTTTACATTGAAGTTCTGATATGTCTCAGAGCTTGTGTAGCCCGAGTTCGACCGGAGTTGGCAAAAGGGGGCAGGTGGATCATTCATCACGACAATGCGCCCCCGCTCACATGTCGCTCGTTGTGCATGAGGTTTTGGCCCGAAGCTCAATCACCGTAACAGACCACCCACCTTATTCACCCGTTTTGGCCCCGTGTGACTTCTTCATGTTCCCAAAATGCAAAATGGTGCTTCGGGGGCAGCACTTGGGAGATGTGGAAGCCATCAAGGTGGAAACGACACGGCAACTGAACAACATCACAACTGAAGACTTTCAGCAATGTTATCAGCAGTGGAAACGGCTTTGGCAGAAGTGTATCACGTCTCAGGGTGAGTACTTTGAAGGAGACTATATTGTAATACCTGAATAATTGTAAAATAAAGTTAGTATTCAACTTTTATACGTATTTTCCAGACAAACCTCGTAGATTAGGAAATGAGACACTGAAGATAATATAAGTGTTTTATTATTTGGGTAACAAAATTATTGATGATGGCTGACAGAGAGAGGATATAAAATGCAGGCTGGACTGTCTGATGGACAGAATATCTGAAAAAGAGAAATATGTTAAGAGTGGACATAAATTTAAATGTTAAGGAGTGTTTTCTGGAGGTATCTGCCTGAAGTGTAGCCTTGCTCCGAAACAAGATGTGAACAACAAGCAGTTGGAGCTAGAAAAAGGACAGTATCTTTTGAAATGTGTTTCTAGGAAGAAATTTTGATGATTACATGGATAAAACGTAAAGGTAAACTCTGTCCATTGGTACTGGCTGACCACCATGTCATCGTCTGCCAATGACGTCCAGCACACCACTATCCTGCCTGTGTCAGTTTTCTAGACCTCGAGCCCTGCTTGCTTCAGTAGCTCCTCAGTTGGCATCACAAGGGTGAATTTACACCGTTCCAATCCTCTCACCCAGGAAACATCCCTGGCAGTACCGGGAATCTAAACCTGCGTTCTCCCATGACAGGCAGCAGCAGTGAACACAAAGTTACGGAGGTGGATAGATGACTCGGGCTGGCACTAGATACCCTCTGCGATGCACCTCAAGGTGGTTAATGGGATAATTATGCAGTTGCAGATCAAATTACTAGGGAGATGGTACTGAATGAAATTGAGGAGAAAAGAAATTTTCAGCACAACTTGACTAAAAGAAGGAACTGGTTGATAAGACATACCCTGATGCATCAAGGAATCATGAATTGGTGGGATTTGAGAGAGGGGAGGAGAAACTGCTGAGGGGGAAATAGAGTAAGCAGGTTCAAATGGATGTAGGCTTGCATATGATGGACTAGCATAGAGAGCTGCATCAAACCAGTCTTTGGACTGAAGACCACAACAACAAAAACAGTTTGCTGCATGTAGGAATTTTCTGTGGTCAGGAAATCAATGAGAAAGGATTTTTTGATAAAGAAAACTGGAAACACTATACATTAATGTGGTGTAAAATGTTTCTTGAGCTGTTTATGAAGCCAGAGAAATCTTATATTAGTTCTTTTGGCATGAAAAACCTGTACATGATGATTAAACTACATCTACCCATGGGTTTTATGCAACTTGCAATGCCTACAAATGTCATGGGCAAGATTTTCATTTCTCTCAATCACTACATGCAAATTACTAGTCCTACATAAAAAATGAACAGGATCTTTTTGTGGAAAATTTATTGAAGTCTTTTTTTTCCGGTGGGGAGGGGGTACACTTTTGCTAGAGGCCATAGTTTTTGAATTATTCAACAAAAATGGCATTCAAATGCATTTTTCTTGAATGACACAGAAACTGTGGTCTCCAACAAAAACTTATTCAAGTACAAAATGTAATGTAGTTAATTTTGATACAAAAAGGTTCTGTTCATTGTTTTTGCAGGACTAACAGTGTGCATGTAGGGAGGAGAGAAGATTAAAATCATGGGTGTGTTTCTTGAAGATGTTGCAGGTTCCACAAAACTTTATAGCAGGGGCAGCTGAATAACCCTGTGTATGATCCAGAAGATTCAACAACATTCTTAACACACCTCATGCTCAAACATGGCTGCTGATAGAAAACAGGTGATTCATATAAGCTTTGTGTATCCCCATTATGTGACTGCAGTAAAGAAGAGGATGTGGGATGTTCTCTGTTAACTTTTATACCCACATTGGTAAGCCAAAAGACATTAAAATATACAAGGTATGCCAGAAAAGTAAGTACCATTGTGGGAAAAGGAGTCATAAAAACATTTCTTCAGACCAAAATTTGTTTTCCAAATTTTTTTTTTGAAGGTATACTCTTTTTCTACATAACAGCCACCATTTTTCAGACATTTGTCATAGCAGTAAGCCAACTTTTCTATGCCCTTTTCATAGAAAGGTACCACCAGTGAAGAACTCCAATACTGATCACACTTTCTTACATCATCATTGGTGTTGAAGCACCTTCATCCTGATTGATGATGAAGTAAAAGTGGTAGTCGGAAGATGTGAGATCAGGACTGATTGGCAGATGGTTGAACTGTTCCAAGCTGAATTGTTTAGTAAGGTTTCCAGTGCCACCAGCAGAAATGAAACGTGATGCCATGAAGCAACATAATGATTCAACTGAGAATTTTGCATCTTTTGTTTTGAATAGTGTGATGGAGTTCTCTTGGTGTTTTGTACTATCATATTGCTTTCATGGTTTCAGCTCTGAGAAGGAACTCAACAAGCAGAATGCCTTGTTGGTCATAGAATCCATTTCACCTGATTTTTTTTTGCACTGACGACTTCATTCTGATTTCTTCTTTTGGGGGGTGGGGAGGAGGAGTATTGTTGGATTCTGAGTTCCTTCACTCCATAGATTGTTGTTTTCATTTTGGAGTGTCATGAACAACCAAAGGTTCAACACCAATCATGACTATTTAGGAATTCATCTTGCTCATCACTGTATTCAGTACTGAAATGTCAAAACCCTGCCAAGGTACATAATTTTGTAAGCATTTTTGGAACACATTTCACAAAATTTTAAGCAATTTATGACTCAGTCATGCAAAACAGTTTTTGAAATACATTCTTATTGTGAACCATCTGTTTTCATGAATTTTCTCACTCATACAATCAGTGACAACAGAAGGCTGTCCAACACATGCTTCATTTTGAATGTTTGTTCAACTGTCTCATCCACTTTCTCACCATAAATGTCTACAAGTTGATGAATTTCAGCTGTCTTAATGTTCTGTGTGTTGAAACACAACATAACAGAGCACACTTCACAGTCACTGGGCTCAGAGCTTGTCTTAAACATTTTGACTGATCACTAACAAAGATAAATTTCACAAAATTCACGTCCAGTGTCAACTGTGGAAAGGAAATGAACCAGAGACACCATTACAGAGACTCCACCAGCTTCAACAGTCCGCTACTGGCATGCAGTGTCCATGGATTCAATAGGATGTCTCCATGCCTGTACGTGTCCATCTGCGCGACACACTTTGAAACAAGACTCGTCCAACCAGGCAACATGTTTTCAGTCATCAACAGTCCAATATCGGTGTTGATGGACCCAAGTGAGGCAAAAAGCTTAGTGTCATGCAGTCATCAAGGGTACACAAGTGGACCTTCAGCTACGAAAGTTCATATCGATGATGGTTCACACTCTTACACTTGTTGATGGCCCAACATTGAAATATGCAGCGATTTGCAGAAGGGTTGCACTTTGAATGATTATCTTCAGTTGTTGGATCTTTTCTCAGCTGCAACAATGTTGGAGATCTGATGTTTTACCAGATTCCTGATATTCACTGTATGCTGGTGAAAATAACCAATTCATTGTTACCTTGGAGATGCTTTGTCCCGTTGCTCATACACCAACTATAACACCACATTCAAATTCATGTAAATCTTGATAAGCTGCCATTGTAGCAGCACTAACCAATCTAGCATCTGTGCCAGACACTTGTTGTCTTATATAGGCAGTGCCCACTGCAGTGCTATATTCTGTATGTTTAGATATCCCTGTATTTGAATACGCATGCCTATGCCTGTTTTGTTGGCAATTCAGAGTATATACATATCCTGTGAGAAGATAATGATATGTTACCAATCCACATATTGTGATGGAAGAGGTACATGATAGGGAATGTGTTGTGTTGTTTGGCGGTTGATGGTATTCTGGGACCATTCTTTCCTCAGAAAAAAAAAGTTACCTTGATATGCTCAGGCTGTTACTATGACTGACTGCCAAGACACAGTCTTTTTTCCAGTAATATGGTGCACTGCCACATTGGGCTCAGACTGTGGAAGATGTTGTGGACCAGGTGTTAAGGGGTATGCTGACTTGGCATGGGTGGTCCTATTCCCTGGTGTTCTAGGCCACCAGGCATTAGAAAGGTGGGCTTGTCTCTATCAGCATATACCAAGGACAGAGTCTACCAAGCAGCTGTCAACCACATCAAAAATTTAATGAACAAAATCATTTCTGTCCTTGCCACAGCTGATGCAATGCAGATATAATGTGCTGAATGTGGATAGATCCTGATAACAGACTGGAAATTGTGCCCACCACCACTGGTGCACACATGTTGAAATTGATTAAGTTGCATAAAAACTTTGTGACACTATGTCACATAAGTGAAACATGGTGTGAATACCTTAGGTCTAATTAGTTTGGATGCTGTAACTTTTGAGACACTCTGTATATCCTCTGCCCATTGCAGGTTAAAAACCTGATTGTGCTGTCAGAGCCCTTGATATGTTCTCAGAAAGAGGCAAAACCACCACACATTTCAAATCACCTACTGTCCAGTTTGTGTGGTGTTTGCTCCACTGACAACATGTACATTTTTATGCCTCAGTAGTCTTCTGCAAGGGACCCATTGCATGCAACTTGCCATCACAATATTTGGCTGAAAACTAGTAGAGATGGGTCTGCAGTGATTCCTGTTGTGTTTGAGACTGACTGTCAATGGCAACTTACAACGTTCATCTCTATGACTAACTACGAGTTAGGATCTTAATGTGGCCCCTTTAATTATTATGCCACATTATGCGGCTGCAAGTGGTACAACATTCCTTGTAGACACGCTGGATAGTCTTCACTGGTATCAGGTATCAGTTACACTCCATCTACAGCACTTCAAAGGGACCTGTGTGCTCTTTTAAGATGGCGACTAATATGTTGTCTGGTGAACTTATAAGGTTGTTACACAATTTTTATAGTACACTCTAAGGAAAGAAGAAAGTTGCACCACACAGGAACTATCCAAAGGGTTGAAACGAGTAGATTTGTGATGTTCATGTGCGGAGAAACATATGATTACAATTTCAGAACACTTGGATGAGTTATGCAAGGGGAAGAGCATCACAAACTGAAGGAGTCATTAATGCATTGACAACCTGTAGCCCATATGCAAGCAGTAATTTGGTTTGATATTGGTTGATACAGTTGTTGGATGTGCTCCTGGGGGATATCATGCCAAATTCTGTCTAAATTGTGGACTGGAGCATTGAAATCTCAATATGTTTGGAGGGCCCTGCCCATAGCACTCCATTCTCAATTGGGCGTGGCAGGTCTCGGAAAGCATAAAGACAAGCAGTAGAAGCTCTTGTCATGTGCAGGTAGGCACATCTGACTGAGATGTAGACTCAACGTCGTCTGCAATGAAGGGCAATAAAACGGGGTGTAGCACATCGTTGACATAGCACTGTGAATGAAAACTGAAGAGATCTTGCTACGAAACTAATGGCACCCAAGGTGATTGCTCTTGATTATCGGGTCATCTCCAGGCACGTCTTTGGACTGGAATCTCAATGACAGGAATGGATTGAACTGAGACCAATGGCCAGCAAAGACATGTCTGGAGATGCTTTGGACAGCAGTGTGATACCAACCTGACTATTGCCTGATTACCAGGAGCGATTGACTGGGATTCCATTTGTATTTTGTAGATGGACCTCTTTTTGGTTTTCATTTGTTGCTTTCTTACAGCAATGTTCTCAGTACCATTCTGTTGCCTTTCACAGCCAGCCATCCTTGTGAGGAGTGGCACCTTATATTGCCCCTGTGTATCGGGAGAGTGACTCACGCCTGTACAGTGACAGATTGTCTGAAACAGTTCAGTCGAGTACATAGTTCTAATTTTTCACCCACCAGAGTCCAGAAGTGCACAGACTTTCAAGAAACAGGTCAAGAGAATGATTTTTGGGACTTTTTCTGTTTATTTCTTGATGGCTCTTTTGTTTGTACTCTTTTGTATATGCTTATAGCAATGTGAATGAGGTCTGTAATAAATATGTACATCATTATTCTACTGATGTACACTGTACAGTGGGGAGTTTGGTATCATAATTTGTTAAGTAAGTTTATGGTGAAAGGAAAGCCAATTCAAGTGCAAATGAATATAGTTTACATTATTAACAAAGTATAAAGTATCAGACTGTTTAATATTTATTTTGGGAAAGTACAGTTTGAAAGTGTGTTATTTGTTAGTCATGAAAAGTGAGGACTAATGTGGGAGAATAATGTTTTTCTATTGGCTTTAAAGAAAATTGACCAATCAGAAAGTTCCGCAGTATTCTTCGTGCATTTTTCTCCTGGATATATAGAATGCTTACAGCAGTGTAAGGATTCAGAGCCCTGCCTTTCAATGGTATGGTCACGTGTAGTATGAGCTGCAAATGAAGCTATAATTTGCCAGCTTTAGTTGTGCTACATGTTTCAAAAGTGTAGGTATATTTATTCTGGTGTGTTTTTTAGAAACTTTGGTTTTTAAAGTAACTTTGTGTACGAGAAAAGACAGTAATTCCATGTGGCAGATTGGTGACTAAAATCGTGAGTGCATTGCACATTGATAATCTTAACACTATGGTGAGCATTTCCATTTAAAAACAATCCATGCTTAGTAGCTCTTCAGATTTCGGGAAATGTGTTCACATAAACTTGCTAATGTAAATGAAAGGATCTGTGCATGACAATGTTAAGATTAGCTTGGGCTTGGCAGTGAACGTCTACATTATCAATGTTCAAAGTTTTTCCAGTATTTCCACATTTCATTCAAAATTAAGATCTTTTCCCGATTCTTAAAATAGTTAAATTGTATGCAGCATGGTGCGAGTTGCAGTACGTTAGGCCTCTGCTCTCATTTCCTGCCAGCCAACTGTTGCAACCAGTTGACAGGCAGGTGCTGGTAAAAAGCAACTGTGCCGCCAAACTTGGCTTACATTTCAGCAATATAATGCCTGCCTGTGCATGGTGAGAATTTCTAGTGCTTCTTTCATGCTTTCCAAACTCTACCTTGGCCAGCAACGTCACCAAATGTCTCTCCAACTGAGAATGTTTGGAGCATTATGGGCTGGAGCCTCCAACTAGCACTGAGCGAGGTGGCGCAGTTGTTAGCACACTGGACTCGCATTCGGGAGTATGACGGTTCAATCCTGTCTCCAGCCATCCTGATTTAGGTTTTCCGTGATTTCCCTAAATCGTTTCAGGCAAATGCCGGGATGGTTCCTTTGAAAGGGCACGGCCGATTTCCTTCCCCATCCTTCCCTAACACAAGCTTGTGCTCCGTCTCTAATGGCCTCGTTGTCGACGGGATGTTAAACATCAATAACCTAACCTAACCTCCAACTAGCTTGGGATTTTCACAATATAATTCACCAACTGGGCAGAATTTGCCACAATATCCCTCAGGAGAACTCTGTCAATCAATACCAATCTGAATAATTGCTTGCATAAAAGCTGGAGGTGGACCAATGTGTTCTCAATTTGTGAAGCTCTTTCTGTGGAATACATAATGCAGTTTTTCTGAGAATCTAATGATTTGTTTGTTGGTACCTGTACATCACTCCTACTGGTTTGCATCCCATTCAGAAAATTCCTTTGTAGTGCCTTTTTTTTATGTCTTAGAGTCTACAAATGCATCTGAACATTTGGTGAATGGTCTCGGAAAGAAACAAGAGTTATAAACAAAATGCTTTTACTGACCTTCAGAGTAATCACCATTACCTACAACAACAGACTTCTGACTTCAGTTGTCAAGCTGTAGGAAATAGTCAGCCAGCACTTCTTGTGGAATCACTTAAAGCACCATGGGCACACAATGCTGGATGTCTGCATCATTGCCAGAGATGATACCTGATGTTGTCAGTACTACCCAGAGACTATGCAGCAGTAAGTGATATGGTGTTCATTGTCTTCCCAACATCTCACAGGTAGAAATTCATCATGGGTCAAGCCCTTTCCATCAAAAATTGTGATTGATACATCTTAATCTCAGAGTTTTTTTATCAAACTTTTTTTGGGATGCAGGGAAGATGATGAACACTGTTGCTTGATCTTTGGATTATACTGGTGGCTCCGCCTCTCATCTGTAATAGCGCAGATGTCCAACAATGCATGAAAACTGTGTGTTCAGGGACTCCACAAGAATTGTTTGCAGACAGTTTCTAATAGCTTTACAACAAATGTCAGAATTGTTTTGTAGCTAATGGTGATTACTTTGTAACTTATGTTCCCCTCATTTTCTGAGACCATTCACCAAACTTTCCAGATATACCTTGTACAGGAAGCAATAGACACATTATTCTCTTACATATACCATCAAGTAATATGTGTATGAAGATAGGTCACATTTTGGCCAAAGAATGTGTTGCTGAGAACTGAACAGGCATGTAGAACAGGTTGAATATGGGTTAGCTTTGAGGTAAGAGTCATTATTGTTGCCTGGTATTTGCAGAGAATAATCCCATATGAGGAGGATTGAGGAAAGAGTATGTAAAATGCACGTTAAAAAATATGTGAGGAGGGGAGGCAAATAACCTAGAGCAGCATCTATCGACCCACTTCACTGAGTGGTCAGCACATCTGACTGCCATGCAGTTCATTTCCCAGCCATGTCAGACATTCTCTCTCCTCAGGGAGTGGGTGATATGTTGTCCTTATCATTGATTCATCATTGCCAGCATGAAAGTCACCCACCGTGGTATCAACAGAAAAGACCTGCAACTTGGCAGCCAAACATACCTACCAAGTGACTCCCAGGTATCAATGTCCATATGATCACTTCATTCCACCTAGAGCAGTAGAAAGGGAAACTTACCAAAGAGGAGTAATGGCCAAGTATGCTAAATGTGTTGGGCTATAAACAAACAAGGATACTTTTTCAAAATTTAAAAGCTTTTGTCTAGATTGGTCACCAAAGTCTGAACATTATGGCCTTTCCTCAGAAACATACAGTGATCAGAAGTCCAAAGTAGCAACCGAAAAGATATCTTATAGTACACTGATGAGATATGAGGCTCCTCTGAAATTGTCTATGGAGGTTTTTCATATTCTCCTACATAAAGGATGAAATGAACTCCACTTACAAAATTCAGGTGGTGGTTCAAGGATGTTTTATGAGTATTTTGGTACAATGGACCATTGGTCTCCTGTGGCTCACTGCGGAGTAATAATGTGATTATGATTTATTTAGTTTGCTACCTTCACTCCTGCAACTAACATCTATATGCCGATGACATCCAACTGTACATAAGTGCAAGGCCCAAAAACATTGCTGATGCAGTAGTGAATATGAACGCAGATCTTTGCTCTGTTTCTAAATGGGCACAGAACCTAGGTCTGAAACTAAACCCCAAGAAATCCCAGGTCATACTTATATCTCATCCAAAGTTAATCAGCCGGTACTTTTGCAAAAGAGTCCCTAAAATACTTCTCAATGGTACCCAACTACCATACCAAAAAACAGTAAAAGACCTTGGAATAATCTTGGATGAACACCTAAACTGGGAAGAACAAACAGTCACAGCTTGCCGGAAATCGCTCTCCTCCCTACATGCAATTCAAAAATTTAGAAAAATATTTCCAACCCATGTTAAACAAAAATTAGTTCAAACACTAGTCTTTCCTAATCTTTACTACTGCAATGTAGTTCAACACAGCATGAATACTGAAAATTCTGGATGACTTGAGCTAGTGATGAATGCTTGCGTTAGATATGTGTGCAGTATACGGTTGTATGATCATATCAGTCCTTCATACTCCCAGCTAGGTTGGATACGCCCACATAAGGCACGCGATCTGCACACGATGTGCTTACTTCAATTTCTTAGCCACTGATGCCCCCAATAATTATCTTCTCACATTAAACACCTATCATCATTCCACAATCGCAATACCAGATGGGATACATCTAACATCTTGGCTGTACCTTTACATAACACAAAATCTTTCTCCATGTCATTCCCCATCTCAGCCATACGACTATGGAACATGCTCCCCTGTGATCTGCATCTTATCCAGAACTACTCAACATTCAAGAGGGAACTCAAAACTTACATATTAGGGACGGTATAGCTACCATTGTTGTGCCCCTCCCATCTTTTTCTTTCTCCTCTCCATCACAGATTTGAATTTTACCATTCTATCTCGCTTCCTCTAACCTATCTAACTCTTATATATCTCTTTCACCCCATTCTATCGTCTTATGACTCTGCTCGATGAGAATAACTAACAAGCTGCAAGAATATAACGAGAAAATTCCCAACTAACAATGGGACTGACACTCGCAAAAGAAGAGTATGTTTACTTTCATATACATAGTCATCATCATTATTATTATTATTCTTGATTGTTATAATTATTTTTATTGTTATAATTATCATTCTACTACTGTTACAATATCTATTTTTTTCTTTAATATCAATACTGCATAATACATTATATGTCCTTAATGTTCTGTAGAAACTGTAACTCGTTCAATCTGAGTATGCCTGGTTAGGTGTAAGAGAAGGCCTGAAGGCCCTAATCTTGCCAGGTAAAATAAATGCATAAATAAATTCATTTCTCCTGAAAATACACTGTCCAGACACGTTAATGTGACTCCCGTCAAAACCTCGAATAACCTCTTTTTGCGGTGTACACCATTACGAGACATGCAGGAAGAGATTCAATGAAATGATCATATGGCATTAATGACTGGCAGACCCGCAGACCCCATCTGGGCTTGATCAGTTGCCTACTGCAATTCTTTTTGGTTTATTCTGCTTTTGAGACATGCTTGTTGATGACAAGAACAACACAACGCCCACTTTCCGAGGAGACAAAAATCCTGTATCCAGCTGGGAATCAAACTGCCCCCCCCCCCCCCCCCCCTCCACGTGGCTGTGAGGTTCTGTATTAAACAGGGGTGTGGAGCTATGCTGATTTCATTGCCAAGTCCAGCTGTTCTAGGTTTTTCATGTGAGGATCCACGGACAATACAGCCTGGCAGAGGGGTTCCAACAGATTCTCAGTTGGTTTAAATCCGAGGACTTCGGTGGCTAGAGGCATGTGATAAACTCGTCCTGGTGCTGTTTGAACCACACATGTACACTGCAAGCTGTGTGTATGGGTGGACACGACCCTCGAGGACAGACGGATACATCTGTTTCTCCATTGTGCCTCCCAGAGTAGCATCACCACCCACAGAATGCAACAGACTCCCTCCCTGGTGTGCCCCCTTCTAACAGATGTTGCAGTGTTTTGCTTTCAGTCATTTAACAATGGCCATATGTCGTTTGGAAAGCCTCTCGGTTCATCTGGGTGGTCAGTTGTTCGACAGCTGACATTCACCCCCGTCATCTGTGGCCCACTACTGCACCACAGTATCCTCAGCACCGATTGTGAATAGCGCCATTTTGCTGAGCACAGTACACTTTAACCACATTGACATGCGAACAGTTTACAGACTTAGTCATTCCAAAATGATTTGTCCCTTTCCCCAAAAGCCAGTGACCGTGCACATTTCGACATCATCTTGTCTCCTCTGTACAGTGACAACTGCATTGTTTCGTGTGGCTCCCAACATGCTTTATATACCGTTTACTGCTAGTGGTGGCGTCTGTCATCTGTGAGTGGTTACTGCATGTCGATTTTGGTCACATTAATGTGATGGACCGGACCGTGTACCTTCACAATAAAAAAAACCTGGTGTAGCATATCAGCTGTATTCCGTCACAAAATACACAAGTTTTTTCCACAGAAACTGAAAATTTCTAAATTTGTACCCCTGTTGAGAAAGAGTGATAAGCTTAAAACACTAAACTACAGACCTGTCTCACTTCTCACCACTACATATGAACACTTTTACTACATATGAACACTTTTCACATTCTCCCATGCAACGTGGCTACTAGACCTCACTTCATGCGAAATCTTTAGGTTCTAGCTCATGCCCAAGGCACCAAAGCCGACTAAAAAGTCAATAATCGATAACTAAAACTTGAATTGTACTGTTTCTTACTGGCTATTACATCAACTTAGAAGCTTCTTCTGTGTTCTATTATGGTGCTTTTAGTGTCTCCTCATACCGCAGCACGCGACATAGCTTTGCACACGATAAATGTAACCGTTTCAGAGAGAAGAGCGGCCAATGTGACGATCTGGCACTAAGTCGATTCGATAGCAAAAGACGAAAACGGGCGGATTTCTCAGGTTTTTACTACATATGAACACTTTTCACATTCTCCCGTGCAACGTGGCTGCTAGACCTCCCTTCATGCAATATCTTAAGGTCCTAGCTCATGTCCAAGGCATCAAAGCCGGCTAAAAAGTCAGTAATCGATGACTAAAACATGAATTGTACTGCTTCTTACTAGCTATTACATCAACTTAGAAGCTTCTTCTGTGTTCTGCTATGGTGCTTTTAGTGTTTCCGCATACCGCAGCACGCGACATAGCTTTGTACACGATCAATGTAACCGTTTCAGAGAGATGAGCGGCCAATGTGACGATCTGGCACTAAGTCAATTGGATAGCAAATGAGGAAAACGGGTGGATTTCTCAGGTTTTTACTACATATGAACACTTTTCACATTCTTTCGTGCAACGTGGCTGCTAGACCTCCCTTCATGCAAAATCTTAAGGTCCTAGCTCATGTCCAAGGCACCAAAGCCGGCTAAAAAGTCAGTAATCGATAACTAAAACTTGAATTGTACTGCTTCTTGCTATTACATCAAATTAGAAGCTTCTTCTGTGTTCTACGATGCTGCTTTTAGTGTCTCCGCATACCGCAGCACGCGACATAGCTTTGCACACGATAAATGTAACCGTTTCAGAGAGAAGAGCGGCCAATGTGACGATCTGGCACTAAGTCGATTCGATAGCAAAAGACGAAAACGGGCGGATTTCTCAGGTTTTGACTACATATGAACACTTTTCACATTCTTCCGTGCAACGTTGCTGCTGAACCTCCCTTCATGCAAAATCTTAAGGTCCTAGCTCATGTCCAAGTCACCAAAGCCGGCTAAAAAGTCAGTAATCGATAACAAAAACTTGAATTTTACTGCTTCCTACTGGCTTTTACATAAACTTAGAAGCTTCTTCTGTGTTCTACTATGGTGCTTTTAGTGTCTCCGCATACCGCAGCATGGGACATAGCTTTGCACACGATAAATGTAACCGTTTAAGAGAGAAGAGCGGCCAATGTGACGATCTGGCATTAAGTCAATTCGATAGCAAATGACGAAAACGGGTGGAATTCTCAGGTTTTTACCACATGTGAACACTTTTCACATTCTTTCGTGCAACGTGGCTGCTAGACCTCCCTTCATGCAAAATCTTAAGGTCCTAGCTCATATCCAATGCACCAAAGCCGGCTAAAAAGTCAATAATCGATAACTAAAACTTGAATTTTACTGCTTCTTACTGGCTATTACATCAACTTATAACTTCTTCTGTGTTCTACTGTGTTGCTATTAGTGCCTCCACATACCGCAGCATGCAACATAAGTTTGCAGGCGATGAAGGTAACCGTTTCAGAGAGAAATGTCAAATTTTGTGTCTGTGTCTGCTGCCTGCTCATATTGTTTAAAGCAGGTTGCTCTAAATGCCCAGTGGATCTGATTCCCTTGATACCCATTCTAAACAAACTCGGAATGAGAAAGACCAATCTCTGCTTATACTTTAGTCTGTAAAGTTGACATATCTTAGAGAGTAAAGTATGATGGTTAAAGATGTCCACTGAGTATTCCCATATACACTGAAATTAGCTTTGAAAAACAAATTAATAATTGGCCACCTACTCTTGCCTCAATAGCTTCTAAGAACTTTCATTGGTGAAGGAGGTGACGACATTATTACGTCCATTAGAGGCTTATGTAGTTTGCTGAGAATGATGTGAAATTATTGTGCCTTGTGATTTTCTGTGGAGTTCCATAGTAAGTTCTATACTGGTGCAGGATAGTCATTCCTGTTGTTCTCATTCGAGGCAATCCTGGATTCTGAATCTCAAGCACCGGAGGATTAGAAACAGGAATGCAACCTCTGTCTTTCTGGCTGTGCACTATTTCAAAGTGCTGAGGTTGACAGTCTCTTCTCATTGTGAAATACTTGTAGATTATTGTAAATGGATTATCTGTAATATTTAGAACATCTCATTCTAAACTTTCTAAAGAATGAGACTTTTCTGTTATGACCACTTTTTGTGTGAGGTGATAAATACCAGAAATTTGGTTGTATTTTGAGGAGCTAATGGTGACTGAGATTAGTGTCTGTGTAAATTAATGGAACTGGATTTTTCCCGAGGTCGGCGTTTTTCCCGAGGTCGGCGTTTTTCCCCGAGGTCGGCGTTTTTCCCCGAGGTCGGCGTTTTTCCCCGAGGTCGGCGTTTTTCCCCGAGGTCGGCGTTTTTTCCCCGAGGTCGGCGTTTTTCCCCGAGGTCGGCGTTTTTCCCCGAGGTCGGCGTTTTTCCCCGAGGTCGGCGTTTTTCCCCGAGGTCGGCGTTTTTTCCCCGAGGTCGGCGTTTTTTCCCCGAGGTCGGCGTTTTTTCCCCGAGGTCGGCGTTTTTTCCCCGAGGTCGGCGTTTTTTCCCCGAGGTCGGCGTTTTTTCCCCGAGGTCGGCGTTTTTTCCCCGAGGTCGGCGTTTTTTCCCCGAGGTCGGCGTTTTTTCCCCGAGGTCGGCGTTTTTTCCCCGAGGTCGGCGTTTTTTCCCCGAGGTCGGCGTTTTTTCCCCGAGGTCGGCGTTTTTTCCCCGAGGTCGGCGTTTTTTCCCCGAGGTCGGCGTTTTTTCCCCGAGGTCGGCGTTTTTCCCCCGAGGTCGGCGTTTTTCCCCCGAGGTCGGCGTTTTTCCCCCGAGGTCGGCGTTTTTCCCCCGAGGTCGGCGTTGTTCCCCCGAGGTCGGCGTTGTTCCCCCGAGGTCGGCGTTGTTCCCCCGAGGTCGGCGTTGTTCCCCCGAGGTCGGCGTTGTTCCCCCGAGGTCGGCGTTGTTCCCCCGAGGTCGGCGTTGTTCCCCCGAGGTCGGCGTTGTTCCCCCGAGGTCGGCGTTTTTCCCCCGAGGTCGGCGTTTTTCCCCCGAGGTCGGCGTTTTTCCCCCGAGGTCGGCGTTTTTCCCCCGAGGTCGGCGTTTTTCCCCCGAGGTCTAGAAATCTATCGATATATTGAAAATCCAAAGTATTTTCATGTATATCGAACTATACTGATATGACATGTCATCTTGAAACATATATCCGACCACTAGATATTGTTATTTATCGAGATAGCGATATATTTCGATATATCTATTTATTTCGAGGATTATTTTCTCAGAGGTACAGATTTATTTCGAGACATCCATTCATTTCCCATTATCGATTCCTTTCGATATAACGATATATATTGAGGAGCATGATTACTTCGGGATGTCGATTTATTTCGAGATATCTGTCTATATCGAGAAGTCGATTCATTTTTAGGTATCGATTGATTCCGAATTATCCGTTTGTGTAGAGATAACGATTTATTTTAATATACCGAAACAATTCGGTTTTTCTGTATATTTAGAGGTATCGATATATTTCCATGTATCAGTGTACTTCAGATACCGATTTTTTTCGAGATATCGATATATTTTCACGTATCTCTATATCTCAAGTAATCCATAAATTTCTAGATATCGCTATTTTTAGATATATCTATATATTGCCAGGTATCGATATATTTCGAGAATCGATGTATATCTAGACCTCGATTCGCCTCTATATGTAGAATTATTTCGAGATATCGATCTACTTTGTACGTCCTAATGCGTCTTGGTGTCGATATATTTCCATATATCGACTTATTTCGAGATATCGGAATGTTGTATGTGTCGATTTATTGCGAGGTTTCGACTTATTTCGAGGTGACGATATATTTTGACGTTATTTGTCGACTGCATCAGCTTAGAACCTATTTCGTACAGAGTGGTGCGACTGCATACCTCAGCACGCGACATTAATTGCCAGACGATAAATGAAACGTTTCCGAGACAAAAGCGTCCAATGTGGCATTGTGGCATTACTTTATTTCGTAAAGAAAGGACGAAAACGTAAGGTATTCTTGAGTTCTATTTACACATTAGCACTTCTCACGTTTTTTCGTGTAACGTGGCAGCCAGGCCTTGGTTCATGCTAAACCTTAAGGTCCTAGGTCAACTCTAACGCAGCAAATGAGGCCAATAATTGAATTTTCGATAACTAAAACATGACTTGCACGGCTCCTTACTTGTCGACTCCATCAACTTAAGCTTCTATCTCGTACAGAGCGGTGCGACTGCATACCTCAGCAGGCGACATTGATTGCCAGACGATGAATGTAAACGTTTCCGAGAGAAAAGCGTCCGATGTGATGAATTGGCACTAAGTCATTATGAAAACAGATGACGAAAACGTTAGGTTTTCTTCGGTTTTTCTGCCACTCAAAGTGCTGCCAACTTTCACCCCACCCCCTCCTCACTCTCCCCAGTCGTGGCGATCAGCTGGTGTGATAGAAATGGACACAGGAAAGTAATAACGTTCCATGAAATCCCATTCCAGGGACGTGCTAGGGTAAATGTTCCAGACCGTTTATTTGCATTAAGACACGCATAGTGGGCATCTACAGTGTCACATATGCCAGATCGTTTCTATTGTGAGCAGTGGAAAACAAAACAGCGTACTGAAGAAGCCATAGTGAGACGTGGTTTTTGGTAGACGAAATAATAGGAATACTCGAGCCACTGATAATGATGAATTAATGAGAATTCTGTTATTGTTTTGAAAGATGCATTTAAATATGCATTGAACGTAGCTCCAAATTATTTTGAGGATTATAATTGCGGTATGATGAATCTACATTGGAGATTTTGTAATGCAAAACATTTCGATCTGAGATTACTTTACGTGATAGAACGGCATTGAACTTGTGTGTCACTGGGGTAAAGTTAATTTGCCGCCATTAACATAAAATTTATCCGCCATTAACGTAAAATCTATTTTTCAGCGCACTGTAATAAGGACTCACTTCAGATGATTGGACAATTAAGGAGAACTCAAACCGTTATTTTAATAGTATTCGTAGGTCCAATGCAGCATTTACCGTGGACAGTCCCTGAGCCAAGACTGTCAGTTTTATGTAGGGAGCACTACTTTAAAAAAGCACTCCGTCTTCAGGCCCCAAGTGACCAGTCAGGACCATCCGACCGCCACGTCATCCTCACTGAGGGTGGAGGAGGAGCTGGCTCTCCCACTCGTTGTGGTAGTTTCCTTTGACTGGAGCCGCTACTGTTCGGTCGAGTAGGTCCTCAATTGGCATCAGAAGGCTGAGTGTACCCCGAAAAATGACAACAGCGCATGGCGGCTCAGATGGTCATCCATCCAAGTACCGACCGCGCCCGACAGTGCTAAACTTCAGTGATCTGCCGGGAACCGGTGTATCCACTGCGGCAAGGCCGTTGCCCCTACCACTTTTACATGATATTTTTGATCATAGATCAGGTCCGATGGCTCGAAAGAATAGACGTTTACCATGTTATGCACATTTATATTTTCCCTACGTCGACACAGCTGGTCCAATTTCGACCACAGGTGATAGTAGCCATAATGATGGAGCCAAGCATCCCGCGTACATTAGTTGCACCCAAGTGTGTAGGCATCAGAGCATTCGTGACATTTAAATTTGTTACTTGTTTGCTACTATATTCGCAATAAATTTCGCAGACAGTATCCGCATATGACGCTGAATGTACCTACAAAATTATATCATTGTACGACACATGTTTCAGGAGATACGTCATAAAAACTCAGGACAAGGCCAGACGCTGCATAGTACGGACGTGGACGCACAGCTGTAAATAAATGCCTGGTCAACACCAAGCTTTTCCGCTAGTCATCTATAAAGATAAAAAATCCCCAATATTGTCCACCAGCTTATTTTTGAAAAACCTTTGTTTTGTCATCCATTTTTTCCTGTAAAAATGGTAAATACCGTGCATCATTGTGTTTTTAAAAATCGTCTCTTATTGTCATCTCTTTTTATGTATTTTAAACCATCTATCGCTTGTGTAACCGTGTGGCTACAAGTCCGTTCCCTTTATGGGGGAATCGAAATAATAAGCAACGGAAAAAAGTGTGGGTCAATTTCTTCCTCATTTTTCGGAAGTTCTGATAATAGTTAATCGTTGGCTTTTTGAGGGCATGGTAGGTAGATACAAGAGATTAGTGTAAGATTAGAATTTGGGTCAGATACAGTGCCAGGAGGTTCTGTTTCTATCTGGCTAGCTTCAGAGTACTTCACCATCTACTAAGTAATGCGTTTCAATGTGAATGGTGTGTTCTGTGCTAGGTCTACCCTTTACTGCACAATGCTGTTCCTTCGATGCTATTAAAACCAGGATGTTATCAAAATATATGCACAGTGGCAGACTGGAGTCTGCAGAAATATTTCCAGTGGTGGGGAGGGGGGAAGGCTCGTCGGGGCTGGAGTACATGATTCTGAAACTGGCACTCTGTGTACAAATCAGCTGGTCAGTTACGAGGTGCATCAAGCTACAAGACCCTAACTCTATAAGCGCTACAACTGGTCAAAGCTAAGGTTTAGCAGTATTGTGGAGAATTCTTATCTGGAAGAGTATGAGTATACTGTAACGAATAAAAACTCTTTACTCCAGATTCCAAGGATGGTTAGGGGCGATGGGTGAAAGTGCCCTTTTGCCTATCCTCCCCTCCCCACCTCCCCCTCCCCTTCCCCCTCGTGGACGCCAATGGCTGGCCCGTTCATTTGGAGAACATCAGAGTTGCAGTAACCTTTCTGAGAAACTGTTCTAGATGTCCTTGCGCGTCAATCTTACCACTCAGAACTCCAGGGGGAATGTCGGTTAACGCTGAAACAACTGGTTTTCGACTCTTTATCTGTTTCTCCAGCCTCACTTTAACCTAATTTTTAAAGCCCATCACAATACCAGTTATTGTAATAACCGATTTTCAGTCTTTTATTTACATTATTTCCTCTACTAAACGTAGAAATCAAACAAAGAGTAAAAAAAAATTGACTTTCTCAAGTTCTTGATAAATGGCATCAAAACGTTAAATTAAATACTTTTATGATGACCTGCAGCCGTCCAGAACGAAATTAGAATTATATTAATACCGTCAGCTGCTCACGGGTTTCGATATATATCAACGGGGACAGGTGACAATGTGTGCCCGTCTGGGACTCGAACCCGGGATCTCCTGCTTACATGGCAGACGCTCTGTCCATCTGAGCCACCGATGGCACAGACGATAGTGTGACTACACGAACTATCTCGCGCACGCCTCCCGCGAGACTCACATTCTCACCTTGTATGTCCACACACTACATTCGTAGTGTCCCACACCAACACACTCATTACTCGTGGAAGACATTCTTACCAAGTCCCGTAACAGTTCGGGGAATACGTGTGCATCTTCACAGAAGAAGGTCATTGCTGGTATTGCCAGAACCATATACTTATATGGATATGGTGTCTGTTCTTTCGGACATGTCTTCCACGAGGAATGAGTGTGTTGGAGTGGGACTCTACGACTGTAGTGTATGGACATTCAAGGTGAGAATGTGAGTCTCGCAGGAGGCGTGCGCGAGATAGTCCCTGCAGTCGAACCATACACTGTGTTCTCGATGGCTCAGATGGATAGAGCGTCTGTCATTGTAGCAAGAGATCCCGGGTTCGAGTCCCGGTCGCGGCACACATTTTCACTTGTCCACGTTGATATTTATCAACGCCCGCGAGTAACTGACGGTATTAATATAATTCTAATTTCTTTAAATTAAATAGTCCAACAAAACTTTGTCCGCTCTTCGCTGCTGGCGAGTGCTTCTGTACTATAGAAAACTGCCAGTATTATCCTACTGATTTTAGTTTTTAGAAGCTCTGCTCAAAAATTATATTGTAATCGGTTATCACAGCACTATGCGGGCATTACGTATAGTCCAGCGATAAAGGGTGAAAACTGCTGCTGGAGAACTCTCTTTTTCGTTTTAATTTCTCTGTTTTCAAGGGCTACAAGCAGATAACGGCATACTACGTAGACACAGGCAGCAGATCATGCACTTTCCATTTTTATCCCGAACTATGAATGATTTGTTAAATTTTAACTTTTTTCCTTGTATGCTGTCGCAAGTCGACCATATCGACCATTGTGCTTCACTCGTACCGCATATCGTAAAATACTTCCAGACTTCCAGATGGTGCCATTCTGTGTTACAACTAACGTTCGACAACAGCGAAATACGGCGTGTATAACAGGCACAATATTGTCTCGGCAATGCTGGACCAATCCATTTGTTGCTCGTTTCTGTCAGCAGTGTTATTAAAGTGGCATACATCACTTTTCCCATTTTTCTGTAATAATGCAGTGTTTCATAGCTATGGAAATCTTACGAATAAAAATTACTCGTCTTTTTTAAAAAAGGTTTATTTGAAAACTACAAATTTTACTACGGCAGCTGTGGCTAATTGATATGTCTGTTTTTACGTGGTTATGAGGAAAAAATAAAAAGATACTTGTTATAACCGAGAACAAACAAATGCCGAAAGACATCGGTTATTCAGAACTAAAATACCCATATCGTTTTAACTGATCGGTTTTTCTATCTCTAAACTGCAGTGTCGCCACAGAAAAGTGTGTCGTCACATCATTGTCCATAGCAACTTTGAGATATGTAAGTGTTTATGCGCAATATTGGCAAATGGAAACACGAAGAGGTAATAAGCACCTGAGTGATAGAATTTATTTCACGGTCAGAAAAGTCGAGCGACAGACAAGACTGAATCACTGTAATAGAAATTATATGGAAAGCTGTGTAATGGAAAATTTCCAGTTCTTTCGTGGATTCCAAAATTGAAGCAAATTCCGGGACATCAAGGTAACATAGTCTTATACGGATAGTATTCCATGACTAACGTAATTGACCCACATACTGTACTAGTGTACGGATAATATTACACGACTGACGTAATTTACCTGAAATAATTTACAAACATGTTACTATAACATTCGCTACTACTCATTACGCTAATTCACCTTCAGCCCTTAAGCGCAACCGCAGATCAGTTATGATAAGTGCGCCATCCAAAAATTTATCAAGGTAGTAACTAAACACAACTACAAACGATCATTGTGTGCAAAATAAATAGCATACCTCATAAGAAGAACATGACGGGTTTGAATCATTCCGACCGCAAAGGATTAAAAATTCAGGCTCGCACACCAGACTACTTGATAACTAACCTGAAACTCAGTTTAGTTGTAACTTGGTGACGATCGTCTTTTTTACACTTTCCCCGTAAACTAGATAATTATGAAACGTAACTACTCTAAAATATCTGCAGCAACGGACTTGCCGCGGAGGTTTCATCGTTTCACGTGAGGTCACCGAAGTTAAGTGCGTTGTCGGGCGTTGAAGGCACTTGGATGGGTGATCATCCAGGCCGCCTCATGATGCCAATCGAGGAGCTACTCGACCCAATAGTAGCGGCTCCGGTCAAAGAAAACCATCATAACGACCGGGAGAGCAGTGTGCTGACCCCCGCCCCTCCTGTTCGCATCCTCCACGGATGATGACACGGCGGTCGGATGGTCCCGTCCCAGTAGGCCACTGGTGGCCTGAAGACGGACTGCTTACAAAGCAACTACTCTCCAGTGGATGGCCGTACTACTGAGACCTTGATGCCTGGCATCAATAACAGATGGCAGCACAAGAGGTTGCCTTACGCCTACTGCCGAATTTTGCGATCTGTCGTAAGCCTGCGTAAGCACGTAGGGCCTTCCGTCTTAAGTGCAAGCATATCCATTGCGTTTTCTGCCGCGCGACGTGAGTGGAATGTTTCATTATTTCTGAAATTTTATAGAAATGTTTTTCGTCGTATGTCCTCTCCATCGGTACTGAATTTACTGTAAAATTATTTGCTCACTTTTCGGAACTTCCGTTCATGGTAAATCGATACTATTTGAAGCCGTGGTAGACACGAGTCTAGTGTGCTTCACCTTCAGCACTTCCTGTGTCAGTCTCGGTTCCTATGCCACTGATTTCACAACGAACAGTTCGTTGTCTACTGAGTATACTGTCTGTTGCACGACACTATCCTTCCCACGCTGCTAAATGTGGGTCGTCGGCAAAATTTGAGTGCAGTGGAACAAGGTCATCTGCAGAAATTTCCCCAGGAGGTGGTGGTGGCATTGGTAGGTTGTGTGTGTGTGTGTGTGTGTGTGTGTGTGTGTGTGTGTGTGTTGTGTGGGTGTGTGTGTGTGTGTGTGTGTGTGTGTGTGTGTGTGTGGAGGCCTATTACCATGAAATTCACACAGTCCAAACCGCCAAGGAAAATAAACCTTGAGATTTGGAAAGGGTGTTGATCTCATACCGCTTATACTGCATATTTCGAAATTCCACGTCTAAGGGGGAGACACAGGAAATGAAAGGATTTATGAAACATATAGCTACTAAGATAAGTTTGAAGCTAGACATACGAAAATTTGTATCTGGTTTCTAGGTCAGAATGAAAGAAATATGTGTTCCAGTATTATTGGAAATTTAACCTCTATGAGGTGAAACAGTGGGTGAAACTTTTATTTTGAGATAAATAACTGGAAGAACTATTAAAGGAATTTTAAGGCTACATCTACGAAAATTGCTATTTGACTTCAAAGTTACAAATAAGAAAATACGTGTTTCAGTGTTTTTGGAAATTCAACCCCTAAGGGGATGAAATAGAGTGAGCTGGTGCGTTTCTGGAGCTAGTTTCCATCGATCGTCATTTCGATCTTTGAGTCGCGGTCCAGAGGAAACTGCTCCCTAAGCGACTGTAGTAGTTCTCTGCGCGACCCCACATCGGGCTTACCGCGGTTACACTGGACACAGTTACCAACAAATCGCCTGCCATCGCCATATAGGTTGGGCCAAAACATGTGTTCCCGAACTCTGTTCAAGGTCTTGTAGAACCCCAAATGATCCCCTACCGCCGAATCGTGGAAATATCTGAGTGCCATGCTAACTCGTTCCTGTGGAATACAGACCTTCCCTTCACCACGGTTGTCTTCCCCTTTACACAAGACCCCACCCCCCGAAGACCTCGCCATCCGCCAACTGCTGCCGAATCGGTCCCCACCCGGGGTCCTCGGCCTGTTTGCCGGCTAAGTCGCAGAAGAAGCCGGGAGTCTCGGAGAGAAGGAAATTCACCCCAAGATCCGGCTCCACGTGGCCCTTGCCTTCCCCAGACTCTGCCGCGAACATACGGATAAGAGCGTCGGCCACTTCGTTGTCACTACCCCTGGTATACCGAACCTGGAGATAAATCTTGCCATCTTAACTTTACGGCATGATTTTTAGCGAAGTTTAAGGTCTGGCACTGGGCAAGTAACTCACGGAGGCTCATTGGTTTCAGTCCAGTTGTATTGCTCACCTATTCTCCAGATAAGGTACTGTAGTTTATGTCTCAGAGTACTGTCTGCCGTTGATGTGTGTTGTGTTCGAGATAATTGGGAGCGGGCGACGCTAGCATACTGGGAGCAGAGAGAGATTTAAGGCCATGTCCTCTCCTTTACACTCTGGGTTATGTTGTCACTTTTTCGTGATTCCATCTTTCCGGTGGAGGATTACAACATCCGAAATTCAGTTGCATTGCAAAGTTGAGTATATTTCTATGTCATTCCCTGTCTCGTGGATCTCTCGTATTGATTTGAATCCTTGGTCTGCTCGCGTCTATCGCCAATTCACACGAAATATTGAAGCAAGCTCATTTTAAGGGTATTGTCGTATGGTCATGTTCTAATTGTAATCATTCTAAGAATATTGTTGATTAATCAACTGAGTAAGCAAATTTGAAGATCGGTTTGGTCAAAATTAAAGCACCCCCTTAATTGTTTTAGTCATTTGTATATGGTTTTGTTTAGGAAAGTTGGCTAGCCAAATGTAAAAAATTTGTGTTCTTACGCTTAATCTGTTCCTCAGCTGATTGCAAGTAATGAGAGTTCTGCTGGGAATTCTATGGACATTTGCACTATTTAAGTAAAGCTTTACCTAAGTATGTTTACCTAGTCACATTCAACAAGTTTTACGGGTCTTGTTCTGCTTAAAGACATTTATTTATTATTTGTCCAACAGATCTGACCTTGTAAGGCAGTCTCCTGTATTACTGTGTAAGCATTGGGACTGGTGACCTCAACAGTTTTGTTCCATAGGGGCTTATCATAGATAGACGGTTGCCATGGGACACTCTTGAGTCGGAAACGCTCTGCTCAGGTGAGCTTCTCCGTCCGCTTTTACAATACTGCTGCACGGTGTGGGATCCTTACCAGATAGGCTTTTCGAAGTACATCGAAAAAGTTCAAAGAAGGGCAGCACGTTTAATCGCGAAATATGGGAGAGAGTGTCACTGAAATTATACTGGATTTGGGCTGGACATCATTAAAACAAAGGCGTGTTTCATTGCGAGGAAATTCCAGTCACCAACTTGCTCCTCCGAATGCGAAAATATTTTGTTGACACCGACCTACATAGGGAGAAACGATCACCTGGATAGAATAAGGGAAATCAGAGCTCGTACGGAAAGATGTAGGTGTTCGTTATTTCCGTTCGCTAAACGAGATTGGAATAATAGAGAATTGTGAAGCTTTATGCAGATCGTGACTGTTCTCGAAAGAACGGATACCATTTATGACCGTGCAGCTCCTCTAGAATAAAAATTAATTGAAATCCTCAGCCGCCGACTGTTGTTGTTGATATACCTCGGGGCACACACACATTCAGCTGTCCCCATCGAGGTATATCAACAACACCTGTCGGCAGCTGAGGTTGGGTTGGGTTGTTTGGGGGAAGAGACCAAAAAGCGAGGTCATCCGGCTCATCGAATTAGGGAAGGACGGGGAAGGAAGTCGGCCGTAACCTTTCAAAGGAACCATCCCGGCCTTTGCCTGGAGCGATTTAGGGAAATCACGGAAAACCTAAATCAGGATGGTCGGACGCGGGATTGAACCGTCGTCCTCCCGAATGCGGGTCCAGGGCAGCTGAGGGTTTCGATTAATTATCAGTTGTGAAGGTAATTCGATGAACCCTCTGCCACCACTTAAATGTGATCTGCCGAGTATCGATGTAAATGAAAACTCGTCGCGTGACGCACGTGCACAGAATGAATCATACTGCAGAATGCATGCAAACATACTCGCCGAAATACTGACGAGTAACGAGTGCTGCATATCCAGGTTACACAAATCGGCTTTTCCTGCCAAGAAGAACAGGGAGTTGCTGTCTAGGAACAATTCGAGCCAGAGGAAGGGTTGATAAGTACTCCTTTGAATTGCAGACTAAACGTAAATAACGAAAATGCATTTTTGGTAAAAATTGGTCAAAACATAATCCTGTGCCCTCCGTATTGGACTAGCCGTTTTGAATATTGAAAATCTAACTTCAGATTCGTGTTCAGCGACATTAAAGATATGATGAGAGGCGAAAACCTCGAAACGGACTACCCCTCCGACTTTTCTAAGCCGAAGGCTTAAACACGAGTTGGCGCTCCCAGACTGTCGCCGGCGCGCTCAAAGCTGCTGCCTGTCGCTGACACTGGATGAAGCTGCCTATTATACTTGTGAGTATTGCAGGCCGCGCTCATAGCTGCTGGCTCTGCTCAAGGTCCATTCCGTACCTGCGGTTTCGTCCTCTTGGACTCGTCAGGCGTAGGTAAAACTACGCGACCGCTCACATCTTCTTGCGGTAATTGACCACCTGGTCTGGAACTCCGAAGAGTATCTAGAGTAGGGGTTTACCTTTTCTACGAGTACCGTCTGCGGCTACTTCGCCGCACTGATGAGAGGCGAAAACCTCGAAACGGACTACCCCTCCGACTTTTCTAAGCCGAAGGCTTAAACACAAACACTCAGTTTGTAATTATGTAATAGGCGTATTTAAACTGTTTTAGCATGTAATTATCTGAACTGTTTCTTATTTAAATTGTTTTGTTAATTAAATTGCATTGTGTATTATTGAGAAAGAGCGGGAAACCGCGCATAGATACATTTTGAGAAAGAGCGGGAAACAGCGCGCAGTAATACATCTGTAATGGTAGCAGGGATTGTCTGCACCAAAAACCATTGTTGGCGGCGAGACCGCACTTTTGTAGCATTGAGCGTTGGAAGCGAGCAGTTGCGAGTAAGATGTGAGACGAGGCAGTCGTAGCTAGCGAGACATGAGAGGAGGTCGCTGTAAGCGAGGTATGAATTAACACTTTGAAAGAAGCGGTGTGCTCGCCAGCCACTCGCTATATGTAGCGCAATGCTAGTTTTTAAGAATTTTTGTAAAGAACTATGCCCCTTGTAATTGTTTGTCAAGATCGTTCTCAGAATATAGTTATGTAATTTTGATGGAAAATTAGGTATGTAGCGCAACGCTACTTTTTAAGAATTTTTGTAAAGAACTATACCCCTTGTAATTGTTTGTCAAGATCGTTCTCAGAATATAGTTAACTTCTACCAGATTAAATGCATTAAGAATTTTCTATCCCAAAATCATTCACGTAAATGCTTTACGGAATTTATTGTTATCTTAAAAGAAAAGTCTAAACTGAGCTTCAGCTTTTATCAAATCTAAATTAACTTCAACTTAAAGAATTCCAGTCACAAAGTATTATGAAACTCCACCAGCAGCTTATAATTATGTTAAAGAGAAGTAAGTATATTCATTCCACAGTTTGCTGTAGCAGTCAGATGGCGATCCAGTATAAATAATTAAAGGTAAGAATCAGTCTTAATAATTTCAGGTAACGACTGAGGGCCACGGCGACAACACATTTTATGTTTCGTCGTAATAATCACCAGGTAGTCTTGACAGAGCAGCAGTTAAAAGATTTTAAGAGACGCAGCGTTCAGTCAGCAAGCAAACGTTCATCCAATATTAGACGGGAAGGTTTCAAGTTTATGCAAGTCGAAGTAATAATATAACTAAAAGTTTTCCCTAAACTTTGAATTTTTTTTTTTTCTTCGAGAAACCATTTTCTCAGAACGGCATGCAGCATAAACTAAAAATGGTTCACTCTCTTAACTTCTTCCTTGGATCCCGAAAATCAAACACTTTACTTGGGAGCTTATACCTATAATATATGACATTTGTTAATAGTAACTAATTTTTGTGTAGGCATAAGGAGTGAAACAAACCCCACAAAATCGAACTCAAAGTTTGAATTAGCACTGTATCGTTAAATTTAAGGTTGTTTCGTTGCGGTTATGTATGCGCTTCCATAAATTTTATGTAATATCGACTGATATTATCCATTTTTGATTTCAGGGAAATAATGTAGTATCAACTGATGTTATCCATTTTTGATTTCAAAGAAGTAATTTAGTATCAACTGATGTTATCCATTTTTGATTTCAGGTAACATCTGAGGGGCCACACTGCACGCTGTCTGCGTACTACAGACTCGCAGGCCCTTGATCAAATCATAATTACGGGCGCCATTTACTTTTTACTGAAAATCTAAAATAAAGCTCATAGTATGATCACTCGTAATTCGCAAACAGATCCTTCGAATGTATTTTCATTTTCTTTAAAAAAATTCCAAATGTACAATTTTTTGCTCATTTGAATGAGAACGTGGCCGTAACGCCGGAGAGATTTTTTTCGGAGACGCTGTATGTTCCCGAGAAGTATTTCGTTCTGCGCGTCTCGATGGACATTCCACAGATATTACTGTGAGTGTGCTACTCAGTCTTGCCATTTGAGTGTACATCTTTGCATAGTTTTCCTTTCACGATGTAAACACTGCTCGGCTCAGATGCTAACTGGTCAGTGGGTGGTTCCGAAGGTGTCGGATGTGCGGTGCGTTCGGCCTGCTATGACAACAGACTGGCGTGGTGCGATGGCAAAAGTAGACACTGAGGGAGCTAGCTGCTGGGACGCCAGCGAACAATTTATGCCAAGTAGGACGAAGAGGACTATTCTAAAATGATGAGCCGTCTGAAAAGTGTTTACCATTAGTAAATCTTGTAGTTGAGACTGACAATCAATCTACAATAACTGACAGTTTTGTCTAGAGAGACTCCCCCCCGTCCCTCAATGAACTTTTGGTTGTGATGACAGGCCGATGGGCAGTGTAGCCCGAGGTCTAAGTTAGGTTGGAAGGGGGTAATTCGATTGAGAGTTTTTTATGCCAACGCCGGCCGTAGTGGTTCTGGGCGCTACAGTCTGGAGCCGAGCGACCGCTGTGGTCGCAGGTTCGGATCCTGCCTCGGGCATGGATGTGTGTGATGTCCTTAGGTTAGTTAGGTTTAATTAGTTCTAGGCGACTGATGACCTCAGACGTTAAGTCGCATAGTGCTCAGAGCCATTTGAACTATTTTTATGCCAACGATTATGAATGCCGAGTAAACGTTGTGCAAGCAGATTGCCCTGTAGCGTGGCCTAGTGTTTCCGTCCGCGCCATATTTAACGCACTTTCTCTGGCTGTGTACAAGAGTTGCACAACAGCCACGAAAACTACGTTTCTGGTGGGTGAGGGGTGGGGGAGCGGAGAGTCCACCATGTAACGTTCACTACAATTTGTAGTAAGCACCGAAACTAGCCGAAATAGAAGCGTAATTTTAAGTACATTTCCTTTTGTGGGAAAATAGTGATTCTCCTCTTTCTCCAGCAATTACAATACGTAGGCGACTTATTAGTGTTTTTTAACTCTGAATAATGATCGGAATAGACGCAGAGCTTTTTTTACGTTACTTGATTCGTGGTCGATAGTAAACAATGCAAGGTATTGGTAAATTCTTTGAAGTGTGACGTATGTTACATTGACGGCGTCTGAAATGTTCGTAAGGCCAAGTTTGCATATATTCGGTGTCTGTTTTTTTTGGCCATGTACTGTATAATTAAGGGGAGGAGGATTATGTTCAAGGAGCAGTGCATTAGCAGTCTATGGAGAAATTGAGAATTTGGATCTGACGAACGGCATGCTCGGGCAGTTCGTGCTATTCTGTTGACCACTGTGTAATTCGGACACAGTGATCATTGCCTCTCCCTAGTAACCAGGGGACTCGGGTGCTAATCCTGGTCTGGCACAAATTTTCAACAGTGCCCATTGACTAAAGTCTGTGCCCATTGTCAGCTAATGTCATTGTTTCGGTGTTAAATTGTATTTTGTTCACGATACGCCGTTTAACTTATTCATGGATAACAGCTTTGGAAAGCGTACAGGCTGTACAGGTTATATTGATATTCGCTCGTCGTTAGTCTATGTCAACTAAAAAAAAACCACTTTTGACAAATCTTAGGTATCCGAGTAATAAGGAATTAGTATATTTCATCAAAATATACAAGGTATTAGAGATAAAGTTAGTGAACTGCTTATAGATGTTGACTCTGAAATTATTGGTATATCTGAACACTTCTTAAATAAGGAGTAATTCAGAGGCTTTATTTACCAGGATACAGGTTGGCTGGCAGCTTTTCTAGGAGCTCTTTGCGGTGTGGGGGAGCAGCCATGTATGTGAAAAACGGCATCCCATTAGAGTCAATTGATGTTTCAAAGTAATGCACTGAAAAGGTGTTTGAATGTTGTGTAGGTGTGGTTAAATTTAATGGAACTAAACTTCTAATTGTCGTTATTTATAGATCCCCAGACGCCGATTTGACAGCATTTTTGCTAAAGCTAGAGGAGGTTTATGGTTCACTTTATAAGATATACAAAAAGTTAGTTATATGTGGTGACTTCAATATTAATTGTATAAGTGATTGTGCAAGTAAAAGGATGGTGGTAGACCTCCTTAATTCATATAATATTATGCAAACCGTATTCTTTCCGATGAGAGTGCAAGGGAACAGTAGAACAACAATAGACCACATTTTTGTTCAATCCTCATTACTAGAAGGGCATTCTGTTAGCAAAAAGGTGCATGGCCTTTCAGATCATGATGCACAAATTTTAACTCTAAAAGATTTTTGTGCTGCAACACATGTTAGATGTAGTTATTAACTGTGTAGGAAAGCTGATCCAGTTGCTGTAGAGACCTTTGTAAACCTTATCAAGGAACAAGAGTGGCAAGATGTTTATAGCGCTGATACAGTAGACGATAAATATAATGCTTTTTCCAAGACTTTTCTTGTGCTCTTTGAAAGTTGCTTTCCGTTAGAACGTTCAAAACAGGGTACTAGCACAAACAGGCAGCCTGGGTGGCTGACTAGAGGGATAAGAATATCTTGTAGAACAAAGTGGCAGTTGTATCAGAACGTTAGTCAAAATCTAAATGCAGCAGCCCATTACAAACAGTATGGTAAGATGCTTAAAAATGTTATTAGGAAGACAAAAAGTAAGTGGTATGCAGATAGAATAGCTAGGTCTCAGGATAAAATTAAAACTATATGGTCAGTCGTAAAGGAAGTGGCTGGTCTGCAGAGACAGGTCGAGGATATAGAATCAGTGCGTAGTGGGAATGTTCGTGTTACTGATAAGTCGCATATATGTACAGTATTTAATAGTCACTTTCTGAATATAGCAGGTGAACTAAATAGAAACCTAGCCCCAACAGGGAATCATATAGTGCTTTTAGAAAATAGTGTTCCGAGACTGTTACCTGAAATGCTTCTCCATGATACTGACAAGAGGGAGATTGACTTAATTATTAAATCACAAAAGACCAAGAACTCTCATGGATTTGACGGGGTATCTAGCAGAATGCTGAAGTATTGTTCTGTGTATGTTAGCCCAATACTTAGCTATATCTGTAACTTTTCCTTTAGGAGTGGTCGGTTTCATGACCGATTCAAGTACTCTCTAGTGAAGCCACTTTATAAAAAGGGAGACAGGGATAATGTTGACAACTTTAGACCTATTTCCATGCCATCGGTGTTTGCTAAAGTTATCGAGAAGGTAGTATGTACAAGGTTGCTGTAGCATTTAAATTCACATAATGTGATGTCAAATGTACAGTTTGGTTTTAGAAATGGTTTAACAACTAAAAATGCTATATCCTCTTTTCTCTGTGTGGTTTTGGATGGATTAAATAAAAGGTTGCGAACGGTAGGTGTTTTCTTTGATTTAACGGAGGCTTTTGACTGTGTTGACCACAAAATATTACTGCAGAAGTTGGACCATTATGGAGTAAGGAAGTAGCATACAATTGGTTCGCCTCTTACTTTAAGAACAGAAAGCAGAAGGTAATTCTCCGCAATATTGAGAGTGGTAGTGACGTTCAGTCGCAATGGGGCTCTGTTAAGAGGGGCGTTCCCCAAGGGCCGGTGACGGAGCCACTGCTGTTTCTTGTTTATATAAATGATATGCCTTCTAGTATTACAGGTGATTCAAAAATATTTATGTTTGCTGATGACACCATCTTGGCAGTGAAGTATCTTGTATGTAATATTGAAACAGTATCAAATAATTTAGTTCATGAAATAAGTCCGTGGCTTGTGGAAAACAATTTGTTGCTAAATCACAGTAATACTCAGTTTTTACAGTTTCTAAATCACAATTCAACAAGGACCGATATTTTGATCAGACATAATGGGCATATAATAAGCGAGATGGAACAGTTCAAGTTCCTAGACGTTCGGATAGATAGTAAGCTGTTGTGGAAAGCCCATGTCCAGGATCTTGTTCAGAAACTAAATGCTGCTTTATTTACCATTAGAACAGTATCTGAAATAAGTGACAGTTCAACACGAAAAATAGTCTACTACGCATATTTTCATACGCTTATGTCGTATGGTATTATTTTTTGGGGTAATTCTTCTGATTCAAAAAGGGTATTTTTGGCTCTAAAACGGGCTGTTCGAGCTATATGTGGTGTAAGTTCGAGAACCTCTTGTCGACCCCTATTCAATAGTCTGGGAATTCTGACATTGCCCTCACAGTATATATTTTCTTTAATGTCGTTTGTTGTTAGCAGTATTAGTCTATTCCCAACAGTTAGCAACTTTCAATCAGTTAATACTAGGCACAAATCAAATCTCTATGTGGAATGCACATCCTTGACTCTTGTGCAGAAAGGAGTGCAGTATTCTGCTGCATCCATTTTCAATAAGCTACCACAAGAACTCAAAAATCTTCGCAGCAGCCCAAAATGTTTTAAGTCTAAACTGAAGAGTTTCCTAATGGTTCATTCCTTCTATTCTGTCGAGGAGCTCCTGGAAGAGCTAAAAAATTAAGCATATTCCAGTGTTACATTCTTGATTTTCTTTATTTAAACTAACGACTTGTCGCCAGAATATGTTTTTATATTTCATTTTATCTGTTTCTACTATCGTGTTATAATTTCATGTATTGCATCGTTCCATGACCATGAAGATTTCTCCTTAATTTGGTCCCACGGAACAATTAATAAATAAAAAAAAAAAAACCTTTGGAGAAAAGAGATCCACTTGTATGCATATCAAGAGCTCAGATGGAAACCCTGTTATAAGCAAAGAAGGGAAAGCAAAAAGGTGGAAGGAGTATATGAGTTTGACAGAGCACTGAAAGACCTAAGCCAAAACAAGGCCCCGGGAGTGAACAACATTCCATTATAACTACTGACAGCCTTGGGAGAGCCAGCCCTGACAAAACTCTACCACCTGATGAGCAAGATGTATGAGGCAGGCGAAATACCGTCAGACTTCAAGAAAGATATAATAATTCCAATCTCAAAGAAAGCAGTTGTTGATAGATGTGAAAACTACCGAACTATCTGTTTAGTAAGTGACAGGTGGAAAATACCAACGCCAATTCTTTACAGACTAATGGAAAAACTGGTAAAAGCCGACCTCGGAGAACACCAGCTTGGTTTCCGTAGAAATACTGGAACACATGAGGCAATACTCACCCTACGACTTCTCTTAAATGCTAGATTAAGGAAAGACACACCTACGTTTCTAGCATTTGTAGACTTAGAGAAATCTTTTGACAATTTTGACTACAATACTCTTTCAAATTCTGAAGGTGGTAGTGGTAAAATACAGGGAGCGAAAGGATATTTGCAATTTGTACAGAAACCATATGGGAGTTACAAGAGTCGAGGGGCATGAAAGGGAAGCAGTGGTTGGGAAGGGAGTGAGACGGGGTTCTGGTCTATCGCCGATGTTATTCAAGCTGTATATTGAGCAAGCAGTAAAGGAAACAAAAGAAAAATTCGGAGTAGGAATTAAAATCAGTGGAGAAGAAATTAAAACCTTGAGGTTCGCTCATGACATTATAATTCTGTCAGAGACAGCAAACGACCTGGAAGAGCAGCTGAATGGAATGGAGTGTCCTGAAAGAATGATATAAGATGAGCATCAATAAATGCAAAACGAGGATAATGGAATGTAGTCGAATTATGTTTGGTGATGCTGAGGGAATTAGATTAGGAATTGTGATACTTAAAGTAGAAAAGGACATTTTGCTATTTGGGGAGTAAAATAACTGATGACGGTCGAAGTAGAGAGGATATAAATTATAGACTGGCAATGGCAAGGAACGTGTTTCTGAAGAAACGGTTACATTTATCGTGTGCAAAGCTATGTCACGTGCTGCGATACGCGGAGACACTAAAAGCGCCATAGTAGACGACAAAAGAAGCTTCTAAGTTGATGTAATAGCCAATAAGAAGCAGTACAATTAAAGTTTAGTTATCGATTATTGCCTTTTTAACTGGCTTTGGTGCCTTGGGCATGAGCTAGGACATTACGAATTTGCATGAAGGGAGGACTAGCAGCCATGCTGCACGGGAGAATGTGAAAAGTGTTCATATGCAGTACAAACCTGAGAAATCCGCACATTTCGTCATTTGCTATCGAAAGGACTTAATGAAAGATCGTCACATTGCCCGCTCTTCTCTCTGAAACGGTTACAATTATCGTGTGCAAAGCTATGTCGCGTGCTGCGATATGCGGAGACACTAAAACCACTATAGTAGAACACAGAAGAAGCTTCTAAGTTGATGTAATAGCCAGAAAGAAGCAGTACAATTAAAGTTTAGTTATCGATTTTTGACATTTTAGGCGCATTTGGTGCCTTGGACATCAGATAGGACATTACGACTTTGCATGAAGGGAGGTCTAGCAGCCATGTTGCACGGGAGAATGTGGAAAGTGTTCATATATAGTAAAACCTGAGAAATCCGCCCCGTATCGTCAATTGCTATCGAATCGACTTAATGCCAGATCGTCATATTGGCCGCCCTTCTCTCTGAAACGGTTACATTTATCGTGTGCAAAGCTATGTCGCGTGCTACGATATGCGGAGACACTAAAAGCACCATAGTAGAACACAGAAGAAGCTTCTAAGTTGATGTAATAGCCAGTAAGAAGCAGTACAATTAAAGCTTAGTTTTCGATTTTTGACTTTTAGTCCGGCTTTGGTGCCTTGGGCATGAGCTAGGACATTACTAATTTGCATGAAGGGAGGACTAGCAGCCACGCTGCACGGGAGAATGTGAAAAGTGTTCATATGTAGTACAAACCTGAGAAATCCGCCACTTTTCGTCATTTGCTGTCGAATGGACTTAATGAACGATCGTCACATTGGCCGCTCTTCTCTGTGAAACGGTTACATTTATCGTGTGCAAAGGTATGTCGCGTGCTGCGATATGCGGAGACACTAAAAGCATCATAGTAGAACGCAGAAGAAGCTTCTAAGTTGATGTAATAGCCAGTACGAAGCAGTACAATTCAAGTTTTAGTTATCGGTTATTGACTTATTTGCGGGCTTTGGTGCATGGGACATGAGCTAGGACCTTACGATTTTCCATGAAGGGAGGTCTAGCAGCCGCGTTGCACGGGAGAATGTCAAAAGTGTTCATATGTAGTGAAAACCTGAGAAATCCGCCCGTTTTCGTCATTTGCTATCGAATCGACTTAATGCCAGATCGTTATATTGGCCGCTCTTCTCCCTGAAACGGTTACATTTATCGTGTGCAAAGAAATGACGCGTTCTGCGATATGCGGTGACACTAAAAGAACCATAATAGAAGACAAAAGAAGCTTCTAAATTGATGTAATAGCCAATAAGAAGCAGTACAATTAAAGTTTAGTTATCGATTATTGGCTTTTTAACTGGCTTTGGTGCCTTGGGCATCATCAGCTAGGACATTACGATTTTGCATGAAGTGAGGACTAGCAGCCACGTTGCACGGGAGAATGTGAAAAGTGATCATATGTAGTACAAACCTGAGAAATCCGCCCCTTTTCGTCATTTGCTATCGAATCGACTTGGTGTCAGATCGTCACATTGGCCGCTCTTCTCTCTGAATCGGTTACATTTATCGTGTGCAAAGCTATGTCGCGTGCTACGATATGCGGAGACACTAAAAGCACCATAGTAGAACACAGAAGAAGCTTCTAAGTTGATGTAATAGCCAGTAAGAAGCAGTACAATTAAAGCTTAGTTTTCGATTTTTGACTTTTAGTCCGGCTTTGGTGCCTTGGGCATGAGCTAGGACATTACTAATTTGCATGAAGGGAGGACTAGCAGCCACGCTGCACGGGAGAATGTGAAAAGTGTTCATATGTAGTACAAACCTGAGAAATCCGCCACTTTTCGTCATTTGCTGTCGAATGGACTTAATGAACGATCGTCACATTGGCCGCTCTTCTCTGTGAAACGGTTACATTTATCGTGTGCAAAGGTATGTCCCGTGCTGCGATATGCGGAGACACTAAAAGCATCATAGTAGAACGCAGAAGAAGCTTCTAAGTTGATGTAATAGCCAGTAAGAAGCAGAACAATTAAAGTTTAGTTATCGATTTTTGAATTTTTTAGCCGGCTTTAGTGCCTTGGACATGAGCTAGTACCTTACGATTCTGCATGAAGGGAGGACTAGAAGCCACGTGGACATGTGCTAGGACCTAAAGATTTTGACTGAAAGGAGGTCTTGCACCCGCGTTGCAAGGGGGAATGTGAAAAGTGTTCATAAGTAGTGAAATCCTGAGAAATTCGCCCGTTTTCGTCATTTGTTATCGTTTCGACTTAATGCCAGATTGTCATATTGGCCGCTCCTCTCTCTGAAACCGTTACATTTATCGAGTGCAAAGCTATGTCGCGTGCTGCGGTATGCGGAGACACTAAAAGCACATTAATAGAAGACAGATGAAGCTTCTAAGTTGATGTGATAGCCAGTACGTAGCATTATAATTCAAGTTTCAGTTATCGATTATTGACTACTTAGACGGATTTGGAGCCTTGGACATGAGCTAGGATCTTATAATTTTGCATGAAGGTAGGTCTAGGAGCCGCGTTGCACGGAGGAATGCGAAAATTGTTCATATGTAGTGAAAACATGAGAAATTTGCCGATTTTCGTCATTTGCTATCGAATCGACTTAATTCCAGATCGTCATATTGGCCGCTCTTCTCTTTGAAACGGTTACATTTATCGTGTGCAAAGCTATGTCGCGTGCTGCGGAATGCCTAGACACTAAAAGCACCATAGTAGAACACAGAAAAAGCTTCTAAGTTGATGTGATATCCAGTACGAAGCAGTACAATTCAAGTTTTAGTTATGGATTATTGACTTTTCAGACGGCTTAGGTGCCTTGGACATGTGCTAGGACCTTAAGATTTTGTATGAAGGGAGGTCTAGCAGCCGCGTGGCACGGGGGAATGTGAAAAGTGTTCATATGTAGTGCAAACCTGTGAAATCCGCCTGTTTTCGTCTTTTGCTATCGAATCGACTTAATGCCAGATTGTCATATTGGCCGATCTTCTCTCCGAAACGGTTACATTTATCGTGTTCAAAGCTATGTCGCGTGCTGCGGTATGCGGACACACTAAAAGTACCATAGTAGAACACAGAAGATGCCCCAAAGTTGATGTGATAGCCAGTACGAAGCAGTACAATTCAAGTTTTAGTTATCGATTATTGACTTTTTAGACTTCTTTGGTGCTTGGACATGTGCTAGGACCTTAAGATTTTGCATGAAAGGAGGTCTAACAGCCGCGTTGCACGGGGGAATGTGAAAAGTTTTGATATGTAGTGAAAACCTGAGAAATCCGTCAGTTTTCGTCATTTGCTATCGAATCGACTTAATGCCAGATCGTTATATTGGCCGCCCTTCTCTCTGAAACGGTTACATTTATCGTGTGCAAAGCTATGTCGCGTGCTACGGTATGCAGACACACTAAAAGCACCATAATAGAACACAGAAGAAGCCCTAAGTTGATGTGATAGCCAGTACGAAGCAGTACAATTCAAGTTTTAATTATCGGTTATTGACTTATTTGCGGGCTTTGGTGCATGGGACATGAGCTAGGACCTTAAGATTTTGCATGAACAGAGCTCTAGCAGCCACGTTGCACCTGAGAATGTGAAAAGTTTTCATATGTAGTGAAAACCTGAGAAATCCGCCCGTTTTCGTCATTTCCTATCGAATCGACTTAATGCCAGATCGTCATATTGGCCGCTCTTCTCTCTGAAACGGTTACATTTATAGTGTGCAAAGCTATGTCGCGTGCTGTGGAATGCCTAGACACTAAAAACACCATAATAGAACACAGAAGAAGCTTCTAAGTTGATGTGATAGCCAGTACGAAGCAGTGAAATTCAAGGTTTAGTTATCGATTATTGTCTTTTTAGAGGGCTTTGGTGCCTTGGACATTAGCTAGGACCTTAAGATTTTGCATGAAGGGAGGACTAGCAGCCGCGTTGCACGGGGAATGTGAAAAGTGTTTATGTGTAGTGAAAACCTGAGAAATTCGCCCGTTTTCGTCATTTGTTATCGAGTCGACTTAATGCCGGATCGTCATGTTGGCCGCTCTTCTCTCTGAAACGGTGACATTTATCGTGTGCAGTGGTATGTCGCGTGCTGCGGAATGCCTAGACACTAAAAGCACCATAGTAGAAGACAGAAAAAGCTTCTTAGTTGATGTGATAGCCAGTACGAAGCAGTACAATTCAAGTTTTAGTTATGGATTATTGACTTTTTAGACTTCTTTGGTGCTTTGGACATGAGCTAGGACTTTACGATTTTGCGTGAAGGGAGGAATAGCAGCCACGTTGCACGCTAGAATGTGAAAAGTGTTCATATGTAGTAAAAACCTGAGAAATCCGGCCGTTTTCTTAATTTGCTATCGAATCGACTTATTGCTAGATCGTCACATCGGCCGCTTTACTCTCTGAGACGGTTACATTTATCGTCTGCAAACTTATGTCGCCTGGTGCGGTATGCGGAGGCACTAAAAGCACCACAGTAGAAGACAGAAGAAAGTGTTAAGAAGATGTAAGCGGCTAGTAAGAAGCAGTACAATTCAAGTTTTAGTTTTCGATTACTGACTTATTACCCGGCTTTGGTGCCTTGTATATGATCGAGGACCTTATGTTTATGTATCAAACGACGTTTGAAAGCCACGTTGCACGGTGAAATGTGAAACGTGTTAATATGTAGGAATAACCTAAGAAAACCTTTCGCATTTATTTAAGATCCGTTAGTACAATAAGAATCTGTTAAAAACTGACTACAATAATCATAATCTTTCTGTACAAGGGAAGTAACTACTATTATTAACAGTATTCATCAACAGCAAATATAACAAAATGCAAAACAGAAAGATTATCAAACATCTAATGACACAGTAACGAAACTGAAAAGAGTTCGCGTCAATTTCTTCTGAAATTATTTCTTCAGGAAACAACAAGAACACCGATTGAAGACTACTAAAGTTCCAAAATAAACCACTATGCACAAACAACTAATTAGTACTGAGCTTTGGATGCGCTGCTACAGCTGCAACTCGTCACCGCGGAATGTAAACACAGGTAAGAGGTTAAGCTGCTCGATTCGAAACACTCACAAATGTCAGGTCACAACACAAGAAAGGCGGAGGTGAATGAAGAAACCACTAATAAGTATCTTGTATAGTAAATATTATCACAAAAACCGTTAAAATATGTATCTGAAACCTATAAATGTATGAAAACTTAGAGAGCGATTTCACACGCACTCACGCGCCTAATCGTAATGCCAGATCGTCGCAGTGGCAGCTTTGCTCACGGAACTGTTTACATATACATCTGGAAACTTACGTCATGTGCTGAGGTATGCGGTCGCACCACAAACAACAAAATAGGAGCTTCTAAATTGATGCAAGCGGCAGGTAAGAAGTAGTACTACTCAAGTTTTAGGTATCGAAAATTCAACTGTAGGCCGGTTTTGGTGCCTTGCATTTGACCGAGGACCTTAAGATTTTGCGTGAAGCGAGGTCTGGCAACCACATTACACGAGAAAATGCGAAAAGTGGTAATATGTAGTAAAAAAACTAAGAAAACCTCACGATTTCGTCTTTTTCTTTCGTAATGACGTAATGCCAGATCGTCACATGGACCGCTTTTTTTCCGGAAACGTTTACATTTAGCGTCTGGAAACTTCTGTCGCCTGCTGATGTATGTGGTGGCACCACAAAAAACAAAATAGAAACTTCTAAGTTGATGCAATAGGCAAGTAAGACGTAGTATAAGTCAAGTTTTAGTAATAGAAAATTCAGTTATTGGCCGGTTCTGGTGTCTTGCAGTTGATAGAGGACCTTGGAACATGTCTGTCTTCCCCCCCCCCCCCCCCCCCCTCGTAAGATGACTGTCTACGTACACCCCCCCCCCCCCATCGTAATAAGTCTTTCTACCTACTCACGCCTTCCGAATATGTGTGTCTCCCTACTTCCCCCTCAGAAGATGTCTCTCTACTTATCCCCCCAACAGGAAAACGTCAGTTTCCCCCCCCCCCCCTCCCCCCCTCAGAAGATGACTGTCTACCTACACACACCCCGAAGATACCTGTCAACCTAACCCCCCTCCCCCCCCCCCCCGTTTGGAACATGTCTGCCTACCTACCACCCTCTCAAAATATGTCTTTCTATCTACATCCCCCCTCCCCTCGGAAGATCACTCTCTATCTACTCCGCAAGTGGATGATGACTGTCTCCATAACCCACCCTTCAGATGTTTGCCTACATACCCCTTCTTGGAAGATATCTGTCTACCTACACACCCTTGGAAGAGGCCTGTCTACCTAACCCCTCCCCACCCCTTGGAAGATGTTTGCCCAGCTACCCTCCATCTAAGAAAATATTTGTCTACCTACACCCCCTTCGGAATATGTCTGTCTACCTACTACTGCTCTGATGATGTCTGTCTCCCTACCCCACCCTTCAGAAGATGTCTGCCTACCTACTACTCCTTGGAAGATGTCTGTATACATACCACCTATCGGGTGATGTTTGTCTACTCGCCCCCCCCCCCCCACCTCATAAGATGCCTATCTAACATCCCCCCCTGTGAAGATGCCTATCTACCGAATAGCTCGGAAGCTACCCCAACTCAGAAGATTCCTATCTACCCGCACTCGGAAGATGACTATCTCTCCATCACCTTCAGAAGACTCTTATCTACCCCCTCAGAAGATGGCTGTCTACATACCCCACCCTCAGAATATGACTCTCTCTGATCTCCCACCCTATCTGTCTGTCTACCATTCTCACACATCGAGAGAGGTGGTACAGTGGTTAGCACACTGGACTCGCATTCGGGAGGACGACGGTTCAATCCCGTCTCCGGCCTTCCTGATTTAGGTTTTCCGTGATTACCCTAAATCGTTTCAGGCAAATGCCGGGATGGTTCCTTTGAAAGGGCACGGCCGATTTCCTTCCCAATCCTTCCCTAACCCGAGCTTGCACTCCGTCTCTAATGACCTTGTTGTCGACGGGACGTTAAACACTAACCATCACCACCACCATTCTCACAATCAGAAACTGTCTGTCTACCTACCTCCCCCCCCCCTATCTGCCTAGGTACCGCCATTTAGAAGGTGTCTGCCTACCTACACCCTTCGAAAGATGTGTAACTGCCTACCCCACCTCTGAAGATCTCTGTCAAACCCTCCCCCCATCCCTGGAGGATGTATGTGTACAGACCCCCCTCTTGGAAGACATTTGACAACCGAAAAAACCGCTTTGGAAGATGTATGACTTCCTATCACTACCCTCGGTAGGTGTATGTCTACCTAGCACCCCCTCGAAGATTTCTGCCGCGGTATATGCCTGCCTCACCCCGTCAGAATATGTCTGTCTACATATCCCACATGGAAGATGTCTGTCTACTTCCCCCCCCCCCCCCCTCCCCTTGGAAGATGTTTGTCTACCTAGCCCCTCTTGGAAGATGTCTGCCCACATAAACACACACTCGGAATATGTATGACTAGCCACCACTCCCCTCGGAACATGTATGTCTACCTACCCCACCTCCGGACATGTGTCTCTACCTACGCCCCCACTCATAAGTTGTGTGTCTACCAACCCCCCATTCGAAGAAATCTGTCAACCTGGCCCTCCCTCAGAAAATGTCTGTCTACCTGCCCACCTTGGAATATTTATGTCTACAAAAACCCGGAGGATGTCTGTCTACCCAACCCCCCCCCCCCCCCCCCCCCCCGCCTCAGAAGATGATTGTCTACCTACGCCCGGAAGATTTCAGTCTACCTGCACCCCCTCACTTCAAAAGATGCCTGCCAATCTACCCCTCCAACAGAAAATGTCTGTCTACCTACCGACCCTCGAAAGTTGTATGTCTACCACCCCTCCTCGGAAGATGTCTGTCTACCTACCCCCCTTCAGAAGATGTCTGTCTACCTACCCCCCCCCCCCCCCCCTTCGGTAAATGCCTGTCTACCCAACCCCCTCTCAGGAAAAGTATGTCTACCTATCCCAACTTGGAAGATGGCTGTCTACCTACCACCTCCCTTGGAATATGTCTGTATACCCAACTCGACCTCGGAATATGATTTCCCACCTACCGCATGGGAGATGTCAGTCCACCTGCACCCCACTTTGTAAAATGCCTGTCTACTTTCCACCCCTTTGGAAGATGTCTATCATCCCACCTCGGAAGATGTCTGTCTACCTACCCCCCTCGGAACATGATTGTCTACCGAACCACACCTCAGAAGATGATTGTCTACTGACCACCCAGAAGATGGAAGCCTACCTGCCCCCTCCCACTACAACAGAAGATGACCATCCATCTAACCCCCTTGGTGGATGTCTGTTCATCTCCCCCCCTTGGAGGACTTTGTCTTCCTACCCCCTCCAGTCCCCCCTCAGAATAAGTCTATCTTCCAACCCCCCTCAGGAGATTTTTGTCTACCTACACTGCCTTGGTATATGTATGTCTTCCTACAACCCTCATACGATGTCTGCCTACCTACCCCCCTCGGAAGAAGTCTATCATCCCTCTGTTGGAGAATTTCTGTCTACCTACCCCCCCTCGGAAGATATATGTTTTCATATCCTCTACCCTCGGTGCCTACATACTCAACCTCAGAAGATGTCTACCTACCTACCCCCCCCCCCCCCTTATAAGATATCTTTCTACCCACCCCCCTCGTAATATGTGTGTCTACCACGTCCTGGAGGATGTCTGTATACTGCCCGCCCCCCCTCGTAAAATGTCTATCTACCCCAGTTGGAAAGATGTCTATCATCCCACTCTCAGAAGGTGTCTGTCTACCTATCCTCCCACTCTGAAGATATCTGTGTACCTACCCTCCCTCAGGAGATATCGGTCTAATTGCCCACTGGGACAATGTCTATCTACATACTCTCAGCCTTGGAAAATACATGCCTACCTACTCCACCCCCTGTAAGATATCTGTCTACCTACAACCTGCCCTCGGAAACTGTCTGTCTACATACCCCCTCTAATAAGATGTCTGTCTACCTACCCCACACTGTCTGTCTTCCTACCCAAACCATCCTTGGAAGATGTATGTCTACCTACCCCTCCTTGCAAAATGCCTGTGTACCTAAATCTCCCTTGGAAAATATCTGTCTACCTACCCCCCATCCTTGGAAGCAGTCTGTCCACCAAATCTCCCTTTGGAAGATGTATGGCTACATAACCCCCCTCAGAAGATGTCTGTCTATATATCTGCCTGTGGAATGTGTATGTCTACCTAACTCCCGTATACAATGTCAGTCTACCTACCCCCCTCGGAAGATACCTGTCTACCAATACCCTTCCCTCTACATGCCAAAACTAATAAGATAGCTGCCAACCTATCCCACCTCAGAAGGTTTCTGTTTATGCACCCAAACTTAACATGTATGTCTATCTACCCCCCCAGAAGTTGTCTGTCTTCCAGCCCCCTCTCAGAAGAAGTCTGTCTACCTACCACCCCCCTCAGAAGAAGTATATCTATCTACCCTATCCTTGAAACATGTCTGTCTACCTCCCCTCCCCCCCCCCTCCAGTCAGCAGATGTCTGTCTACCACCTTCATAAGTTGTCTATCTACACCCCCTCGGAACATGTCTGTCCAGTACACCACCCTCAGAAGATATCTGTCCTACCCCTCTCGAAAATGTTAGTCTACCTACACCCCAGATAATGAATGTCTACCAACCCCACCTTGGAAGATGTTTGTCTACCTACCCCATGGAAGATGTGTTTACCTACCACCACTCGTAGTATGTGTGTCTACCTACCCCCATTGGAAAATATCGGTCTACCTACCACCCTTGAAGATGTATGCCTGCATACCCAACACCATCGGAAGATGTCTGTCTACCTAGCTACCCTCCAAGAAGATATCTGCCTTCATACCCACTTCCCTTGGAAGATGTCTGTCGACATACCCAAATGCAGAAAACGTCTGCCTACCTACCCCACCTCAGAAGATGTCTGCCTACCAACCACCCCGCAGAATATGTATGTCTACCTACACTCATTCGGAATATGGCTTTCTACCACCCCTCCCTCTGAACATGTCTATCTACCTACCTCCCTCAGAACATGTCTATCTACCAACATCCCCCACCTCCTATGAAGTCTCTCTCACTACCCCCCCCCCTCTTCGAAAGTGACACCCTACCTACCATCCTCATACCTCAGAAGGTGTGTCTAACTATCCCCATGGACAATGTCTGTCTACATATCACTAGCCTCAGAAAATACTTGTCTAACTACACCCCCTCAGATTATTTCTGTCTACCTACAACCCACCCTCGGATAATGTCTGTCTACCTACCCCCTCACTAATTGTCTCTCTACCTACGCCACCTTAGAAGATGTCTGTCTAGATATCCCTCATCCTCTGAAGCTGTATGTCTACTACCTCTGCTCAGAAGATGTCTGTCTACTTAAAAACCCCTCAGAACATGTCTCTCTAACGACCCCCCCCACCCCCCCCCCCCAGTTGTCTCACTACCTACCCCCTTGAAGATGTCTCTCTACCTACCCCCAGTAAAATGTCTCTGTACCCATCTTCCCCTCAGAAAATGATTGTCTACCTACCCCTGTATGTAAGATGTCTCACTACCTACCCCCCCCTCCCCCTTCGGGAAATGTCTGTCTATCTACCCCATCCACTCATGGAAGATGCTTATCTAATCACTTTGGAAGATGCCTTTCCACCCCAGCTCAGAAATTGTCTATCTACCCCCTCCTCAGAAGATGTCGGCCAATGTACCGCTCCCTCAGAAAATGTCTATCTACCACCCTTGGAAGATGTATGTCTACCCCTTCAAAGATATATGTCTACCTGCCCAACTCGGAAAATGTTTGTCAACGTGCCCCCTTTGGAAAATGTCTAACATCACCAAGCTCAGTAGATGTGTGTCTATCTGTCCCGCACCTTCGGAAGATGTCTGTATTTCCAGCCCCCCTTGGAAGAAGTATGTTTACCAACCCTCCATCAGGAGAAGTCTGTCAAACTACCCCCTAGGAAGGTCTCTGTCTACCTACCCCCTCTTGGAAGATACCTCTCTACCTACAAAACCCCTCAGAAAATGTCTGTCTACCAACCCCCTCAGAAGATGTCTGTCTACCTACACCTCCTCAGACGATGTCTATCTACCTACCCCCCCCCCCCCCCACCATCCTCGGAAGACGTATGTCTACCTACCATCCTCGGAAGATGTCTGTCTACCTAACCACCCCCCAGAAGATTTCTGTCTATCTACTGCCTCCCTTAGAAGAAGTCTGTTACCAACACACCCGTCAGAAGATGTCTGTCTACCAATCCCCCCCTCAGAAAATGTCAGTCTAACCCCCTCCCCTCGGAAGATGTCTATCAACCTCCCTCCTAAGATGTCCATCTACCACCCCATCAGAAGATGTCTGTCAACATACCCCCCCAGAAGATGGCAGTTTTCCCAACCACAATCAGAAGATGTTTGTCTACCTGCGCTTCTGCTATAGGAAGATGTCTGTCTACCTGTCAGCCCTCGGAATATGTCTGTCTACCGAAACCCCCTCAGAAGATGTCTTACTACCAACCATCCCCCCTAAGGAAAAATCTGTCTATCTACCCCCCCTCGGAGGAATTTCTATCTAACCCCTAACTAGAAGTCTGTCTACCTATACCCCCAATCTAAGGTGTCTGTCTACATACCCAACCTCCAAAGATGACTGTCTACCTCCCCCCCCCCCCCAAAAATGTCGGTGTACCCATCCCCCTCAGAAGATGATTATCTACCTACCCCCATACGGAAGATGCCAGTCTACTTACACCCCTCTCAGAAAATGTCTATCTACCTACCCCATCCATGCACGGAAGATTCCTATCTACCCACCTTGGACGATGCCTTTCTACCCCAACTCAGAAATGTCTATCTACCACCGTCTCAGAAGATGTCTGTCTACCTACCCCCATTGAATATATCTATCTACCCAACCCATCTTTGGAAGATGATTGGCTACCTACCCCACGGAAGATGTCAGGCAACCTGCCCCCTCACTTAGGAAGATGCCTACCTCCACCTTGGAAGTTGTCTATTTTCCACCACTTGGAAGATGTCTGTGTAACTACCCCCTCCAAATATATATGTCTATCAACCAAACACAAACGATGTCTGTTTACCTACTCCCATAAGATGTCTATCATCCCCCTCAGAAGGTATCTTCCTATATACTCCCTCCCCTTGGAAGATGTCTGTCTACATACCCAAACTAAGATGATGTCTGCCAACCTACTCCCCCACAGAAGATGTCTGTCTACCTACCACCCTTGGAACATCTATGTCTTTCTACCCCCCGAAAGATGTCTGTCAGTCTGCCCAACTTGGAAAATGTCTGTCTACGTGCCCTCCTTCGGAAGATGTCTATCATCCCCAGCCTCAGAAGAATTGTGTCTATTTGTCCTGCACCAACAGTAGATGTCTGTGTACCTACCCCGTTAAGAAGAAGTCTGTTTACCAACCCCCCATCAGGAGATTCTCAAACTACCCACCAGGAAAGTCTCTGTCTACCTATCCCCACCTCCCCTTTGGAAGATATCTGTCTACCTACAACACAACTCGGTAAATGTCTGTCTACCTACCCCTCAGAAGATGTCTGTTTATCCACACCTCCACAGATGATGTCTATCTACCTACCCCCTGCCCCCATCCTCCAAGGATGTCTGTCTACCTACCCCCTCAGAAGATGTCTGTCTACCTAACCCCTTGGAAGATGTTGGTCTACTTACCCCTCTAGAAGATGTCTGTCTAAGTAAGCCCCTCAGAAGTTGGATGTCTACCAACCCACCAATGGGAGATGTCTGTCTACCTACCCCCCTCGAAAGGTGCCTTTCTGCCTACCCCCTCAGAAGATTGTCTACCTACAAACACTCACAAAATGTATGTATACCAACCCCCCCTCGGAAGAAGTCTGTCTAATTATTCCCCACCCCTTGGTAATTTCTGTCTACATACCACTCCCTTGCAAGATGTCTGTCTACCTACTCCCTCTTGAAAGATATCTGTTTACCTACATGTTCTGTGGGGAGGTAGGAAGAGACACATCTTCTGCGAGGGGTAGGTAGACAGACATATTCCGAAGCAGGGTACGTGGTCAGACATCTTCTGAAGGGTGGTAGGTAGACAGACATCTTCCAAGGGGGGAGGGGAGTAGACATCTTATGTTTTGATAATGGTAGACAAACAATTCCAAGGAGGGGTAGTTACACAGACATCTTCTGAGGTGTTGTTTCTTAGACAGACGTCTTCCAGGAGGGGGCTTGGTAGACAGACATTTTCCAAGGGGGGAGACATTTTTCGATTGGGGCCAGATAGGTAAACAGATATCCTTTGAGAGGGAGGTAGACATTTTCCGGGGGGGAGAGATATTTTCGAGAGGGAGGGTAGATTGACATCTTCTGGGAGGGGGGAGATAGTATCTTCCATGGGGGGAGGTGAGTAGTCAGACATCTTCAAAGGTGGGGGTGTTGGTAGACAGACATCTTCCAAGAAAGGTCAGTAAGTAGACAGACATCTTCTGTGGGGAGTGATGGTATGTACACAAATCTTCCGAGAGGGGGTAGGTAGACAGACATCTTTGGATGGGAGAGTAGGTAAGCAGACATCTTTTGAGTGGGGTTGGTAAACTGACATCTTCCAAAGGGGCAAGGTAGACAGATAGTTTCTGAGGGTGGGGCATAGGTAGACTGACACTTTCCGATGTGTGGTAAGTAGAATTACATCTTCTGAGGTGATGGGGTAGGTAGAGAGACATTTTCCGAAGGGGTGTAGGTGTACAGACATATACCTAGGGGGAAGGTAGACAGACATGTCCCGAGTGGTGGTAGGTAGTCAGCCATCTTCCAGGTGGGTAGGTACACAGACCTCATCCAAGGGGGTTAGAAGGACAGACATTTTCCATGTGGGGGTTGGTAGACATACATCATCTGAGGGGGGAGAGACATCTTTTGAGGGGAGGGTACATAGACAGAAATCTTCAGAGAGGAGGTAGTCATCCTCCGAGAGGGAGATAGTCATCCTCCGAGAGGGGGAGTAGATGTCTTCCGAGATGGGAGGTAGTTGTACATCTTCCACTGGTCTTAGCTAGGCAGACATCTTCTGAGGGAGGGTATGTAGACAGACATCTTCTGAGGGAGGGTATGTAGACAGACATCTTCTGAGGGGGATAACGTCGACAGTCATCTTCTGATGGGGGTGGGTTGGTAGAAAGACATCTTCCGAGGAGTGATAGGTATGGAGACACCTTCTGAGGCTGGGTGCGGTAGAAAGACATCTTCCAAAGGGGGGGGGGGGTGTTGGAAGACAGACATCTTCCAAGGGGTGGGAAACACCTTCTAAAGGATGCAGTCTGGTAGACAGACATCTTCTGAGAGGGGGTGTAGACATTCTCAGATGGGGAGTGTATATCTTCTGAGAGGAGTGGTAGATTGACATCTTCCGAGAGGGGGGAGATACTTTTCTTCCATGGCGGCAATAGATAGATATCTTCCGAGAGAAGGTACACAGATAGACATGTTCAAATGTGTGGTGAATGTAGACAGACAACTTTCGAGAAGGGGGGGTAGGTATACAGACATCCTCAGAGGGGGTGGGTAGGGAGACAGACATCTTCCGAGATAGGGATTAGATAGACACAAATCATTCGAGGTGGGGTAGATAAATATACAGATTCTGAGGGGTTTAGGTAAACATTCATATTATGACTGGTTGTGGGTGTAGGTGGACAGAAACCATCCGAGGAGGGGTATTTAGGCTGATAATGTCTGAGAGGGGTTATGTAGACTGACATCTTCTGAGGGGTTGTAGGAGGACAGACATCATCTAAGTGGAGGGTTGGTAGACAGACATCTTCAGAAGTGGGGTGGGGTAGGTAGCCAGACATCTTTCAATAGGGGGTTGGTAGGCAGACATATTCTGTGAGGGGATGGTAGTAGAGAGCCTTCTTCTGATGGGTGGGTGGGTGGGTGGGTAGACAGACATCTTCCATGATGGGGTGTAGGTAGAGAGACATTGTCCGAGGTAGGGTGACTATAGACATTTTTCGAGAGGGGGGTAGGTAGACAGAGTTCTTCTGGGGGATTGTAGGTAAACTGACCTCTTCAGAGCAGTGGTGTAGAATGACATTTGCCAAGAGGGGATAGGTAGAGAGACATATTCCGATGGTGGTAAGTAGACAACATCTTCTGATGAGTGTAGGTAGACAGACATCTTCCGATGGTTGGTGGGTACATAGACAGACATATTCCAATGGGTGCGGTAGGTAGACAAACATCTTGTAGATAGACATCATACAAAAGTTCACGTAGGTAGACAGACATCTTCTGAGGGGGTTGGTAGACCGCCATTTCCTGAGGGGGTGGCAGGTAGACAAACTTCTTCCGAGTGTGGGTGGGTATGTAGACAGACACCTGTAAGGAATTGTAGGCTGACAGACATCCTTTGTGATAGAGGGTAGATAGGCAGAAATATTCCGAAGGGAGGGTTGGAAAACATACATCTTCCAATGGGAGGGGTAGGTAGTCATACATCTTCTGAGGGCTGGGTTTAGGTATACAGAGATCTTTCCAAGGGAGGGCAGGTAAGTAGACAGACATATACTCAGGGTAGGGGGATGAGAGACAGACATTTTCCGATGGGGAGGGGTAAGTAGACAGACATCTTCAGACGGTTGGGTAGGTAGACAGACATCTTCTGGGGTGGATAGCTAATCGAACATGGTTTGAGGGAGCTTAGGTAGACAGACATTTCCGATGGGGAGTGTAGGTAGACAGACATATTCCAAGGGTGGGGAGATGAGAGACAGACATTTTCTGATGTGGAGATAGGTAGACAGACGTCTTCTTATGGGGTTGTAGGTAGACAGACGTCTTCTTATGGGGTTGTAGGTAGACAGACATCTTCCAAGCGGGAGCTGTAGGTAGACAGACATCTTCAGAGGGAGATTGTAGGTTATGGACATCTTTTGTGCAGGTAATGATAGATAAACAAATTCCAACGGGTGGTAGTTTAACAGACATCTTCCCAGGGGGGCTGAGTAGATAGACAGACATCATCCAACGTGGGTAGAGAGATATATTCCAGGTGGAGTAGACGTCCTCCAAGGGGTAGACATCTTCGAATGGTGGTGAGGGTAGGTAGACAGACATCCTATGAGAGTGGGGTTAGAGATTCTCTGAGAGGGGGGTGTACACAGCTACCGAGAGTGGAGGTAGATAGACATATTCCGAGTGGGGGGGTTGGATAGAAATCTTCCGGGGGTTGAAATTTGGCAGTTGGTAGACTGGGCTTTTCTGAGACTGTGTTTGGAAGACATTTTCCGAGGTGGGAGGTAGACAGACATATTCCGAGGCAGTTGGTAGGTAGACAGACTAATTACAGGGTGGTTGGTATGCTGACAGACATCTTCTGAGGGGGGGGGGGGGGGTAGGTAGACAGACATCGCCTGAGGGGCTGGAAGACACCTTCCAAAGTTTGGGGGTCTCTAGACATCTTCCGAGACAGGGGTAAACAACTTCCGAGTGGGGGGCTGAGTAGGGGTTGGGATAGGTAGACAGACAAACTCCGAGAGGGCAGGTAGGTAGATAGACATCGGCTTAGAGAGGGGGGGGGGTGAGAGACATCTTTCAGGGTGATAGACATCTTACGAGGTGGGGAGAGAGTTTTTGTGGGGGTGTAGATAGACATCTTCACAGGGTGAGGTAGGTGGACAAACATCTTCCTTAGGGGTTGAGGTAGGCAGACATCTGCCGAGGGGGCAGGTAGACAGACATCTCCTGTGGAGAGTTACGTAGACTGACATTTTCTAAGGAGGCAAGTAGGTAGAATTACATATTAGGTGGTGGGGCGATGAGAGACAGACAGCTTTCGATGGGGGAGAGGTAAAATGAAATCTTCCGATGTGGGAGGTGTAGGTAGATATCTTCTGAAGGGGGTAGGTACACAGACATCTCCCGAGGGGTGGGGTAGGTAGACATTCATATTCCGAGGGTAGGGGTAGGTAGTCATACATATTCTGAGGGGGGGGGGGGGGTTAGGTAGACAGACATCTTCCAAAGGTGTGGGTAGGTACACAGACATCATCTGAGGGGGGGGAGGGGGTAGGTGCATTTTGACAGAGATCTTCCATGGAGGGGTAGGTAGACAGATATCTTCCGAGGGGGTTAGCTCGGCACATATCTTCTGAGGGGGATAGATAGGCATATTTCGAAGGTGGGGTAGATAGGCACCTTCCCAGGGGGGAGGGGTCAGATCATCATGGGTGTGACGTCACGTGAGCTGTACTGCTGTTGAAATAGCTTGTTAATGTTTTATAAATTTTAGACTTCATTTACGTATTTTAAAGTTTGTTTGTGTTATTATTTTTGCCGTAAAAGCAACTTATTAGTGGATATTCATTTATCTCAGTCTTTCTTCCTGTGGTATTGACTCGAGTGGTCTATTATTTGTGAGTGTGCTTTCATGGTTCGTCTAAGCCTCGCGCCTCATCAGTGTGTTTACATTTTGGGGCGTGCACTGCATCTGTAGCGGTTATAAGCTAAGTACTGACGAACTTGTTTGTGCTCTGTAATACAATTATTAAATTGAATAGATTGCAGCGGTGTTGCTTGCCGTTTGTGGCGAAATAATGACTTAATAAACACTTGTAATCGTTCGCTCGCTGTGTTTTATAGAGTTTTCAGTGTGTTGAAGTCGTTCAGTAAATTTCGTGCTTTAGTTTTCAACTGGCGTTTAGTTTTAATTTTTTTGGTTTTAGCCAATAATTTTGTGAAGTTTTGCTGGTATTGGTGTCTGCTGTGTTGTAGTAGTATTAGTACAAGTAGCTGCTTTCTTAGTAGGCAGAGAATTTCGAGACCATAGTTGTTAGTTCTTAAATAGTGCTGCTTTTGTAACTGAACTTTGGTAACGTAGACGTATAGTTTCTTTTAGTAACTGTAAAATTTTATAATGAGTGAGAAGTGATGGCTATGTCGTAGGTTTGTGAGTAGTGGATTACGCTGTGGGATTTGTTCAAAGTATTTTCATTGGGGGGAATGCACTGGGGAAGCCAGTGGTCATTTGAGGGTGATCCTGTCCTGGGAATGTAGAATCTGTAGTAGAAACAAGTTAATAGAGGAGCAGGAGCGTAAGATCTGTGCCCTTCAGGTTCAGTTACATTGCGCAAAGGAGGAACTAGATAAGTTGAGGAGGGTGAAGGGTGCTGGGGAATGGGAACTGGCAGTTGGCAAGAAGATAGCTAGGAAAAGGAGGTAGTCAGACAGTTTTACTTTGCATACATGCAATAGATACGACAAACTGTCAGAGTTCAGCGGAGAGGAGCCTCGTGTAGCTGTATATGGAGGTAACTTGCAGCCGTCCTCAGCAATTAGGAGGCCTAGGTTCTGCTGCTAGGTAGTTACCGGGTAGAGGTGTGGGCCAGCATTTGCAGGAAGTTTTGTGGAGTGAGTACCAGGTCACAAGCATTGTGAAGCCTAGTGCAGGGTTGGCTCAGGTGGCTGAAAGCATAGGGGAGTTACGTAAGAATTTTACAAACGAGGATCAGGTAGTGATAGTGGGTGGTGCTGGGAGCAGTCGCAATAGGGACAGGGGGTATGATGTCAGTGGTGACTTGGTTAAGATAGCTACTCAAACTGGTGGCACTAATGTGCTTTTCGTGCAACTGTTTCAGCATCATGATCGGCCACACATTAATGCGGCTGTTAGGCGCGTAATTGTGGGACTGGGAGTGCACTAATGGGAGAGGGCATGGATCACATCTCAGTGGTGCCAGTTGGGTCTATCAGTAGATGGGGTTTCACTAGGCATGGCCTGCACCTCAATAGGTATGCGAAGGAGAGGCTACCTAAGCTTATAGGTGACAGTGTAGTGGGTGGTGGTGGCGGTAGTGGTGTCACTCATGGAAAAATTCCTGTAGTAGTTGGTGTTAGAGCTGCACCTTTTTAATACTGAAGTCAGCTGATTGGTATACCTGCTTAAAGGAAGTGCCTCTAACGTTCAAAAATGGTTCTAATGGCTCTGAGCACTATGCAAATTAACATCTGGGGTCATCAGTCGCCTAGAACGTAGAACTAATTAAACCTAACTAACCTAAGGACATCACACACATCCATGCCCGAGGCAGGATTCGAACCTGCGACCGTAGCAGTCGCGCGGTTCCGAACTGAGCGCCTAGAACCGCAAGACCACCGCGGCCGGCGTGCCTCTAAGGGCTCTCCTCCAGAGGATGTAATGTTTCCAAGTAGAGAAGGAATTGGCATATTTCATCAAAATATAAGAGTTATTAGAGATAAAGTTAGTGAACTGCTAACAGATGTTAACGCTGAAATTATTTGTATATCAGAGCACCACTTCAATAAATTGATAATTTATAGGCTTCCTTTACCAGGCTACATATTAGCTGGCTGTTTGTCAAGGAGTTCCTTGCGGGGTGGGGAAGTGTCTCCGTACATAAAAAACAGTATGTTATTTGAGTCCATCGACTTATCACGACACTGCACTGAACAGATATTTGAAAGTTGTGCAGCATTTGTTGAATTTAGTGAAACTCAACTTCTAATTGCTGTTGTTTATAGGGCCTCTAACTCCAACTTCAGAACATTTTTGCTTAAGCTAGAGAGGGTTCTTAATTCACTTTGTAGGAAGTACCAGAAAGTAGTTATATGTGGGGACTTCAATATTAATTTTGTATATGATTGTGCAAGAAAAAGGGGGGGTTGGGTTGTTTGGGGAAGGAGACCACACAGCGATGTCATCGGTCTCATCGGATTAGGGAAGGATGGGGAAGGAAGTCGGCCATGCCCTTTGAGAGGAACTAACCCAGCATTTGCCGGGAGTGATTTAGGGAGATCACGGAAAACCTAAATCAAGATGGCTGAAAGCGGGACTGAAATGTGAGTCCAGTGCCTTAACCACTGCGCCACCTCGCTCGGTCCCAAGAAAAATGATGTTGGTAGATCTCCTAAATTCATATGATCTGATGCAAACTGTGTTTTTTTTTTCAAACTAGGGTGCAGGCGAATAGTAGCACAGTCATAGACATTATTTTTATTCGTTCTTCATTACTAGATGGGCATCCTGTTAGTAAAAGAGTGAATGGCCTTTCAGACCATAATGCACAAATTTTAACACTAAAAGGTTTTTGTACTCAAACCAATGTCATATTTAGTTACAAAGAACGTGAGAAAGTCAATCCAACAGCAATAGAGAGTTTTTTAAAAATTGTCAAGGAACAAGAGTGACAAGATGTTTATAGTGCCAATAATACAGATGATAAATACAGTGCTTTCCACAACACATTTCTCATGCTCTTTGAGAGTTGTTTTCCATTAGAACATCCTGAATGGGGTACTAGCAGTAATGGACAGCCCGGTTGGCTGACTAGTGGGATAAGGATACCATGTAGAACATAGCGGGAATTATATCAAAATGTTAGAAGTAGTCACAATCAAGCTAAATAAAAATTTAGTTTCAACAGGAAATCATACAAATTTCTTAGCAAAATACCTTTCTGAGATTGACGTCTGAAATACTCCTCTGTGATACAGACAAGAGGGAGATTGAGTCAATAACTAAATCACTGAAGACTAAGGACTCTCATGGATATGATGGAGTGCCTAGCAGAATATTAAAGTACTGTGCTGCACATGTTAGCTCTGTATTTAGCCATATTTGCAATTTTTCCTTTAGAATTGGTCAGTTTCCTGAGCGATTAAAGTACTCAGTAGTAAAGCCGCTTTATGAAAAGGGAGAAAGGGATAATGTAGATAATTTCAGACCTACTTCTATGCCATCAGTGTTTGCAAAAGTTACCGAAAAGGCTGTGCATGTAAGGTTAATTGATCATTTTATATCACACGATTTGCTGTCAAATGAACAGTTCGGTTTTAGAAGCCGTTTGACGACTGAAAATGCTGTATTCTGGCGTACAGACGTACTTTCATGCAAAATCGTAAGGTCCTAGCTCATGTCCAATGCACCAAAGCCAGCAAATAAGGGAATAACCGATTACTAAAACTTGAATACTACTGCTTCTTACTGGCTATTACATCTTCTTAAAAACTTTTTCTGTGTTCTAATATGATGTTTTCAGTTTTTTCCGCATACCGCGGCAAGCGACATAACTTTGCAGACGATGAATGTAACTGTTTTAGAGAGAAAAGCGACCAATGTGACGATCTGGCATTAAGTCGATTCGATGGCAAATGACGAAAACGGACGGATTTCTCATGTGCTTACTACAGATGAAAACTTTTCACAATCTCCCGTGCAACGTGGCGTACAGACGTACTTTCATGCAAAATATTAAGGTCGTCGGTCATGTCCAATGAACCAAAGCCGGCAAATAAGGCAATAACCGATAACTAAAACTTGAATGGTACTGCTTCCTACTTTCCATTACATCTTCTTAGAAGCTTTTTTTTGTGTTCTAATATGATGTATTCAGTTTTTTCCGCATATTGCAACACACGACATAATTTTCCAGACAATAAATGTAACCTTTTCAGAGAGAAAAGCGGCCAATGTGAAGATGTGGCAATAAAGTCGATTCGATAGCAAATGACGAAAGCGGGCGTATTTCTCAGGTTGTCACTATATATGAACACTTTTCACATTCCCCCGTGCAACGCGGCAGCTGGACCTCCCTTCATGCAAAATCTTAAGGTCCTAGCTCATGTCCAAGGCACCAAAGCCGGCAAATAAGTGAATAACCAATAACTAAAACTTGAATAGTACTGTTTCTTACTGCCGATTACATCCTTTTAGAAGCTTTTTCTGTGTTCTAATATGATGTTTTCAGTTTCTACCGCATACCGCAACACGCGTCATAATTTTGCACATGATAAATGAAACCGTTTCAGAGAGAAAAGCGGCCAATGTGAAGATCTGGCAATACATTCCATTCCATAGCAAATGACGAAAGCGGGCGGATTTCTCATGTTGTTACTATTATGTAAACTTTTCACATTCTCCCGTGCAACGTGGCGTACAGACGTATTTTAATGCAAAATCGAAAGGTCCTAGCTCATGTCCAATGCACAAAAGCCGGCAAATAAGTGAATAACCGATAACTAAATCTTAAATAGCGCTGCTTGTTACTGGCCGATTACATCTTCTTAGAAGCTTCTTCTGTGTTCTTGTATGGTGCTTTTAGTGTCTCCGCATACTTCAGCACGCAACATAGCTTAAATGTGACCGTTTCAGAGAGAAGAGCGGCCAATGTTACGATCTGGAATTAAGTAGATTCGATAGCAAATGACGAAAATGGGCGTTGTTCAGAGGTTTTTACTACATATAACACTTTTCACATTCTCCCGTGCAACGCGGCTGCTAGACGTCCCTTCATGCAAAATATTAATGTACCAGCTCATGTCCAAGGCACCAAAGCCAGCTAAAAAGTCAATAACCGATATCTAAAACTTGAATTGTACTCTTTCTTACTGGCTATTACATTAACTCAGAAGCTTCTTCTGTGTTCTACTATGGTGCTTTTAGTGTCTCCGCATACCGCAGCACGCGACATAGGTTTGCACACGATAAATGTAACCGTTTCAGAGAGCAGAGCGGCCAATATGACGATCTGGCAATAAGACGATTCGATAGCAAATGACAAAAACGGGCGGATTTCTCAGGTTTTCACTACATATGAACACGTTTCACATTCCTCCGTTCAACGCGGCTGCTAGACTTCCCTTCATGCAAAATCTTAAGGTCCTAGCTCATGTCCAAGGCATCGAAGCCGTCTAAAAAGTCAATAATGGATAACTAAAACTTGAATTGTACTGCTTCGTACTGGCTATCACATCAACTTAGAAGCTTCTTCTGTGTTCTATTATGGTGCTTTTAGTGTCTAGGCATTCCGCAGCACGCGACATAGCTTTGCAGACGATAAATGTAACCGTTTCAGAGAGAGGAGCGGCCAATACGACGATCTGCCATTAAGTCGATTCCATAGCAAATGACGAAAACGGGCGGATTTCTCAGGTTTTCACTACATATGAACACATATCACATTCCCCATTGCAACGCGGCTGCTAGACCTCCATTCATGCTAAATCTTATGGTCCTAGCTCATGTCCAAGCCACCAAAGCCGTCTAAGAAGTCAATAATGGGTAACTAAAACTTGAATTGTACTACATCGTACTGGCTATCACATCTACTTAGAAGCTTCTTCTGTGTTCTATTATGGTTCCTTTAGTGTCTCCGCACACCGCAGCACGCGACATAGGTTTGCACACGATAAATGTAACCGTTTCAGAGAGAAGAGCGGCCAATAAGACGATCTGGCAATAAGACGATTCGATAGCAAATGACGAAAACGGGCGGATTTCTCAGGTTTTCACTACATATGAACACGTTTCACATTCCCCCGTCCAACGCGGCTGCTAGACCTCTATTCATGCAAAATCGTAATGTCCTAGCTCATGTCCAAGGCACCAAAATCGTCAAAAAAGTTAATAATCGATAACTAAAACTTGAATTGTACTGCTTCGTACTGGCTACCACATCAACTTAGAAGCCTCTTCTATGTTCTATTATGGTTCTTTTAGTGTCTCCGCATACCGCAGCACGCGACATAGGTTTGCACACGAAAAAATGTAACCGTTTAAGAGAGAAGAGTGGCCAATATGACGATCTCGCATTAAGTCCATTCGATCGGAAACGACGAAAACGGGCGGATTTCTCAGGTTTTCCCTACATATGAACACATTTCACATTCCCCCGTTCAACGCGGCTGCTAGTCCTCCCTTCATGCAAAATCTTAAGGTGTAGGCTAATGACCAAGGCACCAAAGCCGTCTAAAAAGTCAATAATCGATAACTAATACTTGAATTGTACGGCTTCGTACTGGCTATCACATCAACTTAGAAGCTTCATCTGTGTTCTATTATGGTGCCTTTAGTGTCTCCGCATACCGCAGCACGCGACATAGCTTTGCACACGATAAATGTAACCATATAAGAGACAAGAGCGGCCACTATGACGATCTCGCATTAAGTCGATGTAATAGCAAATGACGAAAACGGGCGGATTTCTTAGGTTTTCATTACATATGAACACTATTCACATTCCCCCGTGCAACGCGGATGCTAGACCTCAATTCATGCAAAATCGTAAGGTCCTAGCTCATGTCCAAGGCACCGGAAACGTCAAAAACGTCAATAATCGATAACTAAAACTTGAATTGTACTGCTTCGTACTGGCTATCACATCAACTTAGAAGCTTCTTGTGTTCTATTATGGTGCTTTTAGAGTCTCCGCATACCGCAGCACGCGACACAGCTTTGCACTTGATAAATGTAACCGTTTCAGAGAGAAGAGCGGCCAATATGACGATCTGACATTAAGTCGATTCGATGGCAAATAACGGAAACGGGCGGATTTCTCAGGTTTTCAATACATATGAACACATTTCACATTCCCGCGTGCAACGCGGCTGATAGACCTCCCTTCATGCAAAATCTTAAGGTCCCAGCTTGTGTCCAAGGCTCCAAAGCCGTCTAAAAAGTCGTTAATCGATATCTAAAATTCGAATTGCACTGCTTTGTATTGGCTATCACATCAACTTAGAAGCATCTTCTGTGTTCTATTATGGTGCTTTTAGTGTCTCCGCATACCGCAGCACGAGACATAGCTTTGCACACGATAAATGAAACCGTTTCAGAGAGAAGAGCAGCCAATATGACGATCTGGCATTAAGTCGATTCGATAGCAAATGACGAAAACGGGTGGATTACTCAGTTTTTCACTACATATGAACACTTTTCTCATTTCCCCGTGCAAAGCGGGTTCTAGACCTCCCTTCATGCAAAATCTTAAGGTCCTAGCTCATGTCCAAGGCACCAAAGCTGTCTGAAAAGTGAATAATCGATAACTAAAACTTGAATTGTACTGCTTCGTACTGGCTATCACATCAAATTAGAAGCTTCTTCTGTGTTCTATTATGGTGCTTTTAGTGTCTCCGCATACCGCAGCACGCGACATAGCTTTGCACACGTTAAATGTAACCGTTTCAGAGCGAAGAGCGGCCAATATGACGTTCTGGCATGAAATCGATTCGATAGTAAATGACGAAAACGGGCGGAATTCTCAGGTTTTCACTACATATGAACACTTTTCATATTCCCCTGTGCAACGCGGTTGCTAGGCCTCCCTTCATGCAAAATCTTAAGGTCCTAGCTCATGTCCAAAGCACCAAAGCCGTCTAAAAAGTCAATAAGCGATAACTAAAACTTGAATGGCACTGCTTTGTATTGGCTATCACATCAACTTAGAAGCTTCTTCTGTGATCTATTATGGTGCTTTTAGCGTCTCCGCATACCGCAGCACATGACATAGCTTTGCACGTGATAAATGTAACCGTTTCAGAGAGAAGAGCGGCCAATATGACGATCTGGCATTAAGTCGATTCGATAGCAGATGACTAAAACTGGCGGATTTCTCAGGTTTTCACTACTTTTGGACACTTTTCATATTCCCCCGTGCAACGCGGCTGCTAAGATCTCCCTTCATGCAAAGTCGTAAGGTCCTAGCTCATGTCCAAGGCACCAAGGCCGTCTAAAAAGTCAATAATCGATAACTGAAATTTGAATTGTACTGCTTCGTACAGGCTATTACATCAACTTAGAAGCTTCTTCTGTGTTCTATTATGGTGCTTTTAGTGTCTCCGCATACCGCATTACGCGACATAGCTTTGCACACGACAAATGTAACCGTTTCAGAGAGTAGAGCGGCCAATATGACGATCTGGCGTTAAGTCATTTCAATAGCAAATGACGAAAAGGGGGGATTTCTTAGGTTTTCCCCACATATGAACACTTTCCACATTCCTCCGTGCAACGCGGCTGCTAGACGTCCCTTCATGCACAATCTTAAGGTTCTAGCTCATCTCCAAGGCACCAAAGCCGTCTAAAAAGTCAATAATCGATAACTAATACTTGCATTGCACTGCTTCATACTGGCTATCACATCAACTTAGAAGCTTCTGCTGTGTTCTATTGTGGTGCTTTTAATGTCTCCGCATTACGCAGCACGCGCAATGCTTTGCACACGATAAATGTAACCGTTTCAGAGAGAAGAGCGGCCAATATGACGGTCATTCATAAAGTCGATTCGATAGCAAATGACGAAAACGGGCGGATTTCTCAGGTTTTCACTACATTTGAACACTTTTCATATTCCCCCGTGCAACGCGGATGCTAGACCTCCCTTCATGCAAAATCGTAAGGCACTAGCTCATGTCCAAGGCAAAAAAGCCGTCTAAAAAGTCAATAATCGATAACTAAAACTTGAATGGCACTGCTTTGTACTGGCTACCACATCAACTTAGAAGCTTCTTCCGTGTTCTATTATGGTGCTTTTTGTGTCCCCGCATACCTTAGCACGCGACATAGGTTTGCACACGATAAATGTAACCGTTTCAGAGAGAAGAGCGGCCAATATGACAATCTGGCATTAAGTCGATTCGATAGCAAATGACGAAAACGGGCGAATTTCTCAGGTTTTCACTACATATGAACACTTTTCACATTGTCCTGTGCAACGCGGCTTCTTGCCCTACCTTCATGCAAAATTTTAAGGTCCTAGCTATCGACCAAGTCTCCAAAGCCGTCTAAAAAGTCAGTAATCGATAACTAAAACTTGAATTGCACTTCATCGTACTGGCTATCACATCAACTTAGAAGCTTCTTCTGTGTTCTGTTATGGTGCATTTAGTGTCTCCGCATACCGCAGCACACGACATAGCTTTGCACGTGATAAATGTAACCGTTTCAGAGAGAAGAGCGGCCAATATGACGATCTGGCATTAAGTCGATTCGATAGCAAATGACTAAAACGGGCGGATTTCTCAGGTTTTCACTACATTTGAATACTTTTCATATTCCTCCGTGCAACGCGGATGCTAGACCTCCCTTCATGCAAAATCTTAAGGTTCTAGCTCATCTCCAAGGCACCAAAGCCGTCTAAAAAGTCAATAATCGATAACTAAAACTTGCATTGTACTGCTTCATACTGGCTATCACGTCAACTTAGAAGCTTCTTCTGTGTTCTGTTATGGTGCATTTAGTGTCTCCGCATACCGCTGCAAGCGACATAGCTTTCCACACGATAAATGTAACCGTTTCAGAGAGAAGAGCAGCCAATATGAAGATCTGGCATCAAGTCGATTCGATAGCAAATGACTAAAACTGGCGGATTTCTCAGGTTTTCACTACATTTGAACACTTTTCATATTCCCCCGTGCAACGCGGCTGCTAGGTCTCCCTTCATGCAAAGTCGTAAGGTCCTAGCTCATGTCCAAGGCTCCAAGGCCGTCTAAAAAGTCAATAATCGATAACTGAAATTTGAATTGTACTGCTTCGTACAGGCTATTACATCAACTTAGAAGCTTCTTCTGTGTTGTATTATGGTGCTTTTAGTGTCTATCCATTCCGCAGCACGCGACACATCTTTTGACACGATAAATGTTACCGTTTCAGAGAGAAGAGCGGCCAATATGACTATCTGGCATTAAGTCGATTCGATAGCAAATGACGAATACGGACGGATTTCTCAGGTTTTTACTACATATGAACACTTTTCACATTCTCCCGTGAAACGCGGCTGCTAGTCCTCCTTTCATGCAAAATCTCAAGGTCCTAGCTCATGTCCAAGGAACCAAAGTCTGCTAAAATTCAATAATCGATAACGAAAACTTGAATTGTACTGCTTCTTACTGGCTATTACATCAACTTAGAAGCTTCTTCTGTGTTCTACTATGGTGCTTTTAGTGTCTCCGCATACCGCAGCACGCGACATACACTCCTGGAAATGGAAAAAAGAACACATTGACACCGGTGTGTCAGACCCACCATACTTGCTCCGAACACTGCGAGAGGGCTGTACAAGGAATGATCACACGCACGGCACAGCGGACACACCAGGAACCGCGGTGTTGGCCGTCGAATGGCGCTAGCTGCGCATCATTTGTGCACCGCGCCGTCAGTGTCAGCCAGTTTTCCGTGGCATACGGAGCTCCGTCACAGTCTTTAACACTGGTAGCATGCCGCGACAGCGTGGACGTGAGCCGTATGTGCAGTTGACGGACTTTGAGCGAGGGCGTATAGTGGGCATGCGGGAGGCCGGGTGGACGTAACGCCGAACTGCTTAACACGTGGGGCGTGAGATCTCCACAGTATATCGATGTTGTCGCCAGTGGTCGGTGGAAGGTGCACGTGCCCCCCTCGACCTGGGCCCAGACCACAGCGACGCACGGATGCACGCCAAGACCGTAGGATCCTACGCAGTGCCGTAGGGGACCGCACCGCTACTTCCCAGCAAATTAGGGACACTGTTGCTCCTGGGGTATCGGCGAGGACCATTCGCAACCGTCTCCATGAAGCTGGGCTACGGTCCCGCACACCGTTAGGCCGTCTTCCGCTCACGCCCCAACATCGTGCAGACCGCCTCCAGTGGTGTCGCGACAGGCGTGAATCGAGGGACGAATGGAGTCGTGTCGTATTCAGCGAAGAGAGTCGCTTCTGCCTTGGTGCCAATGATGGTCGTATGCGTGTTTGGCACCGTGCAGGTGAGCGCCACAATCAGGACTGCATACGACCGAGGCACACAGGGCCAACACCCGGCATCATGGTGTGGGGAGCGATCTCGTACACTGGCGTACACCTCTGGTGATCGTCGAGGGGACACTGAATAGTGCATGGTACATCCAAACCGTCATCGAACCCATCGTTCTACCAATCCTAGACCGGCAAGGGAACTTGCTGTTCCAACAGGACAATGCACGTCCGCATGTATCTCGTGCCACCCAACGTGCTCTAGAAGGTGTAAGTCAACTACCCTGGCCAGCAAGATCTCCGTATCTGGCCCACATTGAACATGTTTGGGACTGGATGAAGCGTCGTCTCACGCGGTCTGAACGTCCAGTACGAACGCTGGTCCAACTGAGGCGCCAGCTGGAAATGGCATGGCAAGCCGTTCCACAGGACTACATCCAGCATCTCTACGATCGCCTCCATGGGAGAATAGCAGCCTGCATTGCTGCGAAAGATGGATATACACTGTACTAGTGCCGACATTGAGCATGCTCTGTTGCCTCTGTCTATGTGCCTGTGGTTGTGTCAGTGTGATCATGTGATGTATCTGACCCCAGTTATGTGTCAATAAAGTTTCTCCTTCCTGGGACAATGAATTCACGGTGTTCTTATTTCAAATTCCAGGAGTGTAGCTTTGGAGACGATATATGTAACCGTTTCAGAGAGAAGAGCGGCCAATGTGACGATCTGGCTTTAAGTCGATTCGCTAACAAATAACGAAAACGGACGAATTTCTCAGGTTGTTACCACATATGAACACGTTTCACATTCTCCCGTGCAACGCGGCTGCTAGTCCTCCTTTCATGCAATCTCCTAAGGTCCTAGCTCATGTCCAAGGCACCAAAGCTGGCTAAAAGTCAATAATCGATAACTAAACCTTGAGTTGTACTGCTTCTTACTGGCTATTACATCAACTTAGAAGCTTCATCTGTGTTCTACTATGCTGTTTTTAGTGTCTCCGCAAACCGCAGCATGCGACATAGCTTGGCAGACGATATATGTAAACGTTTCAGAGAGAAGAGCGGCCAATGTAACGAACTGGATTTAAGTCGATTCGATAACAAATGACGAAAACGGACGGATTTCAAGGGTTTTTACTACATATGAAGACTTTTCACATTCTCCCGTGCAACGCGGCTGCTAGTCCTCCTTTAAAGCAAAATCTTAAGGTCCTAGCTCATGACCAAGGCACCAAAGCTGGCTCAAAAGTCAATAATCGATAGCTAAAACTTGTATTTTACTGTTTGTTACTGGCGATTACATCAATTTAGAAGTTTCTTCTGTGTTCTACTATGGTGCTTTTAATGTCTCCTCATACCGCAGCACGCGACATAGCTTTGCAGACGATAAATGTATCCGTTTCAGAGAGAAGAGCGGCCAATGTAACCGTGTCAGGGAGAATAGCTGCAAATATGACGATCTGGCTTTAAGTAGATTCGATAACAAATGATGAAATCAAACGGATTTCTCAGGTTGTTACTACATATGAAAACTTTTTACATTCTCCCGTGCAACGCGGCTGCTAGTCCTCCTTCGATGCAATATCTTAAGGTCCTACCTCATGTCCAAGGCACCAAAGAACAGAAAAAAGTCAATAATCGTTAACTAAAACTTGAATTTTACTGCTTCTTACTGGCTATTACATCAACTTAGAAGCTTCTTCTGTATTCTGCTATGGTGCTTTTAGTGTCTCCGCATACCGCAGCACGCCACATAGCTTTGCAGACGATAAATGTAACCGTTTCAGGGAGAATAGCGGCAAATATGACGATATGGCTTTAAGTCGATTCGATAACAAAAGACAAGAACGGACGGATTTCTTAGGATTTTACTGCATATGAACACTTTTTACATTCTCCCGTGCAACGAGGCTGCTAGTCATCCTTTTATCCAAACTCTTAAGGTCCTAGATCGTGTCCAAGGCACCAAAGCCGGCTAAAAAGTCAATAATCGATAGCTAAAACTTGTATTTTACTGTTTGTTACTGGCGATTACATCAATTTAGAAGTTTCTTCTGTGTTCTACTATGGTGCTTTTAATGTCTCCTCATACCGCAGCACGCGGCATAGCTTTGTAGACGATAAATGTAACCGTTTCAGAGTGGAGAGCGGCCAATGTGACGATGTAGCTTTAAGTCGATTTTATAACAAATGACGAAAACGGACGGATTTCTTAGTATTTACTACATCTGAACACTTTTCACATTCTCCCGTGCAACGCGGATGATAGCCCACCATTCATGCAAAATGTTAAAATCCTAGCTCATGTCCAAGGCAACAAAGCCGGCTAAAAAGTCATTAATCGATAACTAAAACTAGAATTGTACTGATTCTTACTGGCTATTACATCAGATTAGAAGCTTCTCCTCCCTTCTACTATGGAGCTTTTAATGTCTCCGCATGCCGCAGCACGCGCCTTAGCTTTGCAGACGATAAATGCAACCGTTTCAGAGAGAATAGCGGCCAATGTGACGATCTGGCTTTAGGTCGATTCGATAACAAATGTCGAAAGCGGACTGATTTCTTAGGTTTTACTACATATGAACACATTTCACATTCTCCCGGGCAACGCGGCTGTTAGTCCTGCTTTCATGTAAAATCATAAGTTACTACCTCATGTCCAAGGCACCAAAGCCGGCAAAAAGTCAATAATAGATGACTAAAACTTGAATTGTACTGCTTCTTTCTGGCTATTACATCAACTTAGAAGCTTCTTCTGTGTTCTACTATGGTGCTTTTAGTGTCTCCGCATACCGCAGCACGCGACAGAGGTTTGCAGACGATAAATGTAACCGTTTCAGAGAGAATACCGGCCAATGTGACGAACTGGCTTTAAGTCGCTTCGATAACAAATGACGAAAACGGACGGATTTCTCAGGTTCTTACTACATATGAACACCTTTCAGATTCTCCCGGACAACGCGGCTGTTAGTCCTCCTTTCATGCAAAATCTTAAGATACTAGCTCATGTCCAAGGCACCAAAGCCGGCTAAAAAGTCAATAATCGATAACTAAAACTTGAATTGTACTGCTTCTTACTGGCTATTACATCAACTTAGAAGCTTCTTCTGTGTTCTACTATGGTGCTTTTAGTGTCTCCACATACCGCAGCACACGACACAGCTTTGCAGACGATAAATGTAATAGTTTAAGAGAGAATAGCGGCCAATGGGACGATTTGGCTTTAAGTTGATTCGATAAGAAATGACGAAAACGGACGGATTTCTCAGGTTTTTACTACCTATGAACACTTTTCACGTTCTCCCCTGCAATGTGGCTGCTAGTCCTCTTTTCATGCAAAATCATAAGTTACTACCTCATGTCCAAGGCACCAAAGCCGGCAAAAAGTCAATAATCGATGACTAAAACTTGAATTTTACTGCTCCTTTCTGGCTATTACATGAACTTAGAAGCTTCTTCTGTGTTCTACTATGGTGCTTTTAGTGTCTCCGCATACCGCAGCACGCAACAGAGCTTTGCAGACGATACATGTAACCGTTTCAGAGAGAATAGCGGCCAATGTGACGATCTGGCTTTAAGTCGGTTCGATAACAAATGACGAAAACGGACGGATTTCTCAGGTTTTTACTACATATGAACACTTTTCACATTCTCCCCTGCTACGCGGCTGCGAGTCCACCTCTCATGCAAAATTTTAAGGCCCCAGCTCATGTCCAATGCACCAAAGCTGGCTAAAAAGTTAATAATCGATAACTAAAACTTGAATTGTACTGCTTCTTACTGGCGATTACATCAACTTAGAAGCTGCTTCTGTGTTCTAATATGGTGCTTTTACTGTCTCCGCATACCTTAGCACGCGACATAGCTATGCAGACGATAAATGTAACCGTTTCAGAGAGAATAGCGGCCAATGTGATGAGCTGCCTTAAATTTGATTCTATAACAATTGACGAAAACGGACGGATTTCTCAGGTTTTTACTACGTATGAACACTTTTCACATTCTCCTGTGCAACGTGGCTGCTGGTCTTCCTTTTATGCAAACTCTTATCGTCCTAGCTCATGTACAAGGCACCAAAGCCGGCTAAGAAGGCAAAATCGATAACTAAAACTTGAATTGTGCTGCTTCTTACTGGCTATTACATCAACTTAGAAGCTTCTTCTTTGTTCTACTATGTTGCTTTTAGTTTCTCCGCATACCTCAGCAAGCTATATAGCTTTGCAGACGGTAAATGAAACCGTTTCAGAGAGAATAGCGCCCAATGTAGCGATCTGGCTATAAGTCGATTCGATAACAAGTGACGAAAACGACCGGATTTCTCACTTTTTTAATACATTAGAACACTTTTCACATTCTCCCGTGCAACGCGGCTGCTAGTCCTCCTTTCATGCAAACTCTAAAAGTGCTAGCTCATGTCCAAGGCACCAACGCCTCCTAAAAAGTCAATAATCGGTAACTAAAACTTGAATTGTACTGCATCTTACTGGCTGTTACATCAACATAGAATCTTCTTCTGTGTTCTACTATGGTGCTTTTAGTGTCTCCGCATACCGCAGCACGCGACATAGCTGTGCAGACGATAAATGTAACCGTTTCAGAGAGAATAGCGGCCAATGTGACGATCTGGCTTGAAGTCGATTAGATAACAAATGACGAAAACGGAGGGATTTCTCAGGTTTTTACTACATATGAACACTTTTCACATTCTCCCGTGCAACGCAGCTGCTAGTCCTCTTTTTATGCAAACTCTTAAGGTCCTAGATCATGTCCAAGGCACCAAAGCCGACTAATAATTCAATAACCAATAACTAAAACTTGAATTGTACTGCTACTTACTGGCTATTACATCAACTTTGAAGCTTTTTATGTGTTGTACTAAGGTGATTTTAGTATCTCCACATACCGCAGCAGGCGACATAGCTTTGCAGACGGTAAATGAAACCGTTTCAGAGAGAATAGCGCCCAATGTGTCGATCTGGCTATAAGTTGATTCGACAACAAATGACGAAAACGGACGGATATCTCAGGTTTTTACTACATATGAACACTAAACACATTCTCCCGTGCAACGCGGCTGCTGGTCCTCCTTTTATGTAAACTCTTAACATCCTAGCTCATGTCCAAGGCACCAAAGCTGGCTAAAAAGTCAATAATCGATAACTAAAACTTGAATTGTACTACTTCTTACTGGCTATTTCATCAACTTAGAAGCTTCTTCTGTGTTCTACTATGGTGCTTTTAGTGTCTCCGCATACCGCAGCACGCGACATAGCTTTGCAGACGATAAATGTAACTGTTTCAGAGAGAATAGCGGCCAATGTGACGATCTGGCTTTCAGTCGATTCGATAACAAATGACGAAAACGGACGGATTTTTCAGGTTTTTACTACATATGAACACTTTTTACATTCTCCCGAGCATCGCGGATGCTAGTCCTCCTTTCATGCAAAATCTTAAGGTCCTAGCTCACGTCCAAGGCACCAAAGCCGGCTAAAAAGTCAATAATCGATAACTAAAACTTTAATTGTACTGCTTCTTACTGGGTATTACATCAACTTAGAAGCTTCTTCTGTATTCTACTATGGTGCTTTTAGTGTCTCCACATACCTCAGCACGCGACATAGCTTTGCAGACGATAAATGTAACCGTTTCAGAGAGAATAGCGGTCAATGTGAAGATCTGGCTTTCAGTCTATTCGATAACAAATGACGAAAACGGACGGATTTCTCAGGTTTTTACTACATGTGAACACTTCACACATTCTCCCGTGCAACGCGGCTGCTGGCCCTCCTTTCATGCAAAATTTTAAGGTCCTAGCTCATGTCCAAGGCACCAAAGCTGGCTAAAAAGTCAATAATCATTAACTAAAACTTGAACTGTACTACTTCTTACTGCCTATTACATCAAATTAGAAGCTTCTTCTGTGTTCTACTATGGTGCTTTTAGTGTCTCCGCATACCGCAGCACGTGAAATAGCTTTGCAGACGATAAATGTAACCGTTTCAGAGAGAATATCGGCCAATGTGACGATGTGGCTTTAAGTCGATTCGATAACAAATGACGAAAACGGACGGATATCACAGGTTCTTACTACATATGAAAACTTTTCACATTCTCCCGTGCAACGCGGCTGCCACTCCTCCTTTCATGCAAAATCTTAAGGTCCTAGCTCATGTCCAAGGCACCAAAGCCGGCTAAAAAGTCAATAATCGATAACTAAAACTTTAATTGTACTGCTTCTTACTGGGTATTACATCAACTTAGAAGCTTCTTCTGTATTCTACTATGGTGCTTTTAGTGTCTCCGCATACCGCAGCACGCGACATAGCTTCGCAGACGATAAATGTAACCGTTTCAGAGACAATAGTGGAAAATGTGACGATCTGGCTTTAAGTCTGTTCGATAACAAATGACGAAAACGGACGGATCTCTCAGGTTTTTACTACATATGTACACTTTTCACATTCTCCGGTCCAACGCGGCTGCTGGTCCTCCTTTTATGCAAACTCTTAACGTCCTAGCTCATGTGCAAGGCACCAAAGCCGGCTACGAAGGCAAAATCGATAACTAAAACTTGAATTGTACTGCTTCTTAGTGGCTATTATATCAACTTAGAAGCTTCTTCTTTGTTCTACTATGGTGCTTTTAGTGTCTCCGCATACCGCAGCACGCGACAAAGCTTTGCAGACGATAAATGTAACCGTTTCAGAGAGAATAGCGGTCAATGTGAAGATCTGGCTTTCAGTCTATTCGATAACAAATGGCGAAAACGGACGGATTTCTCAGGTTTTTACTACATATGAACACTTCACACATTCTACCGTGCAACGCGGCTGTTGGTCCTCCTTTCACGCAAAATTTTAAGGTCCTAGCTCATGTCCAAGGCACCAAAGCTGGCTAAAAAGTCAATAATCATTAACTAAAACTTGAACTGTACTACTTCTTACTGCCTATTACATCAAATTAGAAGCTTCTTCTGTGTTCTACTATGGTGCTTTTAGTGTCTCCGCATACCGCAGCACGCGAAATAGCTTTGCAGACGATAAATGTAACCGTTTCAGAGAGAATAGCGGTCAATGTGAACATCTGGCTTTCAGTCTATTCGATAACAAATGACGAAAACGGACGGATTTCTCAGGTTTTTACTACATGTGAACACTTCACACATTCTCCCGTGCAACGCGGCTGCTGGCCCTCCTTTCATGCAAAATTTTAAGGTCCTAGCTCATGTCCAAGGCACCAAAGCTGGCTAAAAAGTCAATAATCATTAACTAAAACTTGAACTGTACTACTTCTTACTGCCTATTACATCAAATTAGAAGCTTCTTCTGTGTTCTACTATGGTGCTTTTAGTGTCTCCGCATACCGCAGCACGTGAAATAGCTTTGCAGACGATAAATGTAACCGTTTCAGAGAGAATATCGGCCAATGTGACGATGTGGCTTTAAGTCGATTCGATAACAAATGACGAAAACGGACGGATATCACAGGTTCTTACTACATATGAAAACTTTTCACATTCTCCCGTGCAACGCGGCTGCCACTCCTCCTTTCATGCAAAATCTTAAGGTCCTAGCTCATGTCCAAGGCACCAAAGCCGGCTAAAAAGTCAATAATCGATAACTAAAACTTTAATTGTACTGCTTCTTACTGGGTATTACATCAACTTAGAAGCTTCTTCTGTATTCTACTATGGTGCTTTTAGTGTCTCCGCATACCGCAGCACGCGACATAGCTTCGCAGACGATAAATGTAACCGTTTCAGAGACAATAGTGGAAAATGTGACGATCTGGCTTTAAGTCTGTTCGATAACAAATGACGAAAACGGACGGATCTCTCAGGTTTTTACTACATATGTACACTTTTCACATTCTCCGGTGCAACGCGGCTGCTGGTCCTCCTTTTATGCAAACTCTTAACGTCCTAGCTCATGTGCAAGGCACCAAAGCCGGCTACGAAGGCAAAATCGATAACTAAAACTTGAATTGTACTGCTTCTTAGTGGCTATTATATCAACTTAGAAGCTTCTTCTTTGTTCTACTATGGTGCTTTTAGTGTCTCCGCATACCGCAGCACGCGACAAAGCTTTGCAGACGATAAATGTAACCGTTTCAGAGAGAATAGCGGTCAATGTGAAGATCTGGCTTTCAGTCTATTCGATAACAAATGGCGAAAACGGACGGATTTCTCAGGTTTTTACTACATATGAACACTTCACACATTCTCCCGTGCAACGCGGCTGTTGGTCCTCCTTTCACGCAAAATTTTAAGGTCCTAGCTCATGTCCAAGGCACCAAAGCTGGCTAAAAAGTCAATAATCATTAACTAAAACTTGAACTGTACTACTTCTTACTGCCTATTACATCAAATTAGAAGCTTCTTCTGTGTTCTACTATGGTGCTTTTAGTGTCTCCGCATACCGCAGCACGCGAAATAGCTTTGCAGACGATAAATGTAACCGTTTCAGAGAGAATATCGGCCAATGTGACGATGTGGCTTTAAGTCGATTCGATAACAAATGACGAAAACGGACGGATATCTCAGGTTCTTACTACATATGAAAACTTTTCACATTCTCCGGTGCAACGCGGCTGCCACTCCTCCTTTCATGCAAAATCTTAATGTCCTAGCTCATGTCCAAGGCACCAAAGCCGGCTAAAAAGTCAATAATCGATAACTAAAACTTTAATTGTACTGCTTCTTACTGGGTATTACATCAACTTAGAAGCTTCTTCTGTATTCTACTATGGTGCATTTAGTGTCTCCGCATACCGCAGCACACGACATAGCTTTGCAGACGATAAATGTAACCGTTTCAGAGAGAATATCGGCCAATGTGACGATCTGGCTTTAAGTCGATTCGATAACAAATGACGAAAACGGACCGATCTCTCAGGTTCTTACTACATATGAAAACTTTTCACATTCTCCCGTGCAACGCGGCTGCCACTCCTCCTTACATGCAAAATCTTAAGGTCCTAGCTCATGTCCAAGGCACCAAAGCCGGCTAAAAAGTCAATAATCGATAACTAAAACTTTAATTGTACTGCTTCTTACTGGGTATTACATCAACTTAGAAGCTTCTTCTGTATTCTACTATGGTGCTTTTAGTGTCTCCGCATACCGCAGCACGCGACATAGCTTCGCAGACGATAAATGTAACCGTTTCAGAGACAATAGTGGAAAATGTGACGATCTGGCTTTAAGTCTGTTCGATAACAAATGACGAAAACGGACGGATCTCTCAGGTTTTTACTACATATGTACACTTTTCACATTCTCCGGTGCAACGCGGCTGCTGGTCCTCCTTTTATGCAAACTCTTAACGTCCTAGCTCATGTGCAAGGCACCAAAGCCGGCTACGAAGGCAAAATCGATAACTAAAACTTGAATTGTACTGCTTCTTAGTGGCTATTATATCAACTTAGAAGCTTCTTCTTTGTTCTACTATGGTGCTTTTAGTGTCTCCGCATACCGCAGCACGCGACAAAGCTTTGCAGACGATAAATGTAACCGTTTCAGAGAGAATAGCGGTCAATGTGAAGATCTGGCTTTCAGTCTATTCGATAACAAATGGCAAAAACGGACGGATTTCTCAGGTTTTTACTACATATGAACACTTCACACATTCTCCCGTGCAACGCGGCTGTTGGTCCTCCTTTCACGCAAAATTTTAAGGTCCTAGCTCATGTCCAAGGCACCAAAGCTGGCTAAAAAGTCAATAATCATTAACTAAAACTTGAACTGTACTACTTCTTACTGCCTATTACATCAAATTAGAAGCTTCTTCTGTGTTCTACTATGGTGCTTTTAGTGTCTCCGCATACCGCAGCACGCGAAATAGCTTTGCAGACGATAAATGTAACCGTTCCAGAGAGAATATCGGCCAATGTGACGATGTGGCTTTAAGTCGATTCGATAACAAATGACGAAAACGGACGGATATCTCAGGTTCTTACTACATATGAAAACTTTTCACATTCTCCGGTGCAACGCGGCTGCCACTCCTCCTTTCATGCAAAATCTTAATGTCCTAGCTCATGTCCAAGGCACCAAAGCCGGCTAAAAAGTCAATAATCGATAACTAAAACTTTAATTGTACTGCTTCTTACTGGGTATTACATCAACTTAGAAGCTTCTTCTGTATTCTACTATGGTGCATTTAGTGTCTCCGCATACCGCAGCACACGACATAGCTTTGCAGACGATAAATGTAACCGTTTCAGAGAGAATATCGGCCAATGTGACGATCTGGCTTTAAGTCGATTCGATAACAAATGACGAAAACGGACGGATCTCTCAGGTTCTTACTACATATGAAAACTTTTCACATTCTCCCGTGCAACGCGGCTGCCACTCCTCCTTACATGCAAAATCTTAAGGTCCTAGCTCATGTCCAAGGCACCAAAGCCGGCTAAAAAGTCAATAATCGATAACTAAAACTTTAATTGTACTGCTTCTTACTGGGTATTACATCAACTTAGAAGCTTCTTCTGTATTCTACTATGGTGCTTTTAGTGTCTCCGCATACCGCAGCACGCGACATAGCTTCGCAGACGATAAATGTAACCGTTTCAGAGACAATAGTGGAAAATGTGACGATCTGGCTTTAAGTCTGTTCGATAACAAATGACGAAAACGGACGGATCTCTCAGGTTTTTACTACATATGTACACTTTTCACATTCTCCGGTGCAACGCGGCTGCTGGTCCTCCTTTTATGCAAACTCTTAACGTCCTAGCTCATGTGCAAGGCACCAAAGCCGGCTACGAAGGCAAAATCGATAACTAAAACTTGAATTGTACTGCTTCTTAGTGGCTATTATATCAACTTAGAAGCTTCTTCTTTGTTCTACTATGGTGCTTTTAGTGTCTCCGCATACCGCAGCACGCGACAAAGCTTTGCAGACGATAAATGTAACCGTTTCAGAGAGAATAGCGGTCAATGTGAAGATCTGGCTTTCAGTCTATTCGATAACAAATGGCGAAAACGGACGGATTTCTCAGGTTTTTACTACATATGAACACTTCACACATTCTCCCGTGCAACGCGGCTGTTGGTCCTCCTTTCACGCAAAATTTTAAGGTCCTAGCTCATGTCCAAGGCACCAAAGCTGGCTAAAAAGTCAATAATCAATAACTAAAACTTGAACTGTACTACTTCTTACTGCCTATTACATCAAATTAGAAGCTTCTTCTGTGTTCTACTATGGTGCTTTTAGTGTCTCCGCATACCGCAGCACGCGAAATAGCTTTGCAGACGATAAATGTAACCGTTTCAGAGAGAATATCGGCCAATGTGACGATGTGGCTTTAAGTCGATTCGATAACAAATGACGAAAACGGACGGATCTCTCAGGTTTTTACTACATATGAACACTTTTCACATTCTCCCGTGAAACGCAGCTGCTAGTCCTCTTTTTATGCAAAATCTTAAGGTCCTAGCTCATGTCCATGGCACCGAAGCCGACTAAAAAGTCAATAATCGATAACTAAAACTTGAATTGTACTGCTACTTACTGGCTATTACATCAACTTAGAAGCTTCCTTTTTGTTCTGCTATGGTGCCTTTAGTGTCTCTGCATACCGCAGCAGGGGACATAACTTTGCATTCGATAAATGTAACCGTTACAGAGAGAATTGCGGTCAATGTGACAATGTGGCTTTGAGTCGATTCGATAACAAATAATGAAAACGGAGGGATTTCTCAGGTTTTACTACATATGAACACTTTTCACATTCACCCATGCAACTCGGCTGCTAGTCCTTTCATTCAAAATCTTCAGTTTCTAGTTCATGCCCAAGGCACCAAAGCCGGATACAAAATAAATAATCGATAACTAAAAACTGAATTGTACTGTTTCTTACTGGCTATTACATCAACTTCGAAGCTTCTTCTGTGTTCTACTATGGTGCTTTTAGTGTCTCCGCATACCGCAGCACGCGACATAGCTTTGCAGACGATAAATGTAACCGTGTCAGAGAGATTAGCGGCCAATGTGACGATCTGGCTTGAAGTCGATTCGATAACAAATGACGAAAACGGAGGGATTTCTCTTGTTTTTACTAGAGATGAACACTTTTCACATTCTCCCGTGCAACGCAGCTGCTAGTTTTCCTTTCATGCAAAATCTTAAGGTCCTAGCTCATGTCCATGGCACCCAAGCCGACTAAAAAGTCAATAATCGATAACTAAAACTTGAATTGTACTGCTACTTACTTTCTATTACATCTACCTAGAAGTTTCTCACTTTTTTCTACTATGGTGCGTTTACTGTCTCTGCATACCGCAGCAGGCGTCATAACTTTTCAGTCGATAAATGTAACCGTTACAGAGAGAATAGCGGCCAAAGTGAAAATGTGGCTTTGAGTCGATTCGATAACAAATGACGAAAACGGACGGATTTCTCAGGTTATTACTACATATGAACATTTTTGCACATTCTCCCGTGCATCGCGGCTGCTAGTCCTCCTTTCATGCAAAATTTTAAGGTCCTAGCTCATGTCCAAGGCCCCAAAACTGGCTAAAAAGTCAATAATCGGGAACTAAAACTTGAATTGTACTGCTTCTTACTGTGTATTACATCAACTTAGAAGTTTCTTCTGTGTTCTACTATGGTGCTTTTAGTGTCTCCGCATACGGCAGCACGCGACATAGCTTTTCAGACGATAAATGTAACCGTATAAGAGAGAATAGCGGCCAATGTGACGATCTGGCTTTAAGTCGTTCCATAACAAATGACGAAAACGGACGGATTTCTCAGGTTTTTACAACAGATGAACACTTTTCACATTCTCCCATGCAACTCGGCTGCTAGTCCTTTCATTCAAAATCTTAAGTACCTAGTTCATGTCCAAGGCACCAAAGCCGGGTAAAAAGTAATTAATCGATAACTAAAAATTGAATTGTACTGCTTCTTACTGGCTATTACATCAACTTCGAAGTTTTTTCTGTGTTCTACTAAGTTGCCTTTAGTGTCTCCGCATAACGCAGCACGCGACATAGCTTTACAGACGATAAATGTAATCGTGTCAGAGAGAGTAGCGGCCAATGTGACGATCTGGCTTGAAGACGATTCGATAACAAATGACGAAAACGGAGGGATTTCTCTGGTTTCTACTAGATATGAACACTTTTCACAGTCTCCCGTGCAACGAAGCTGCTGGTCCTCCTTTAATGCAAACTCTTAACGTCCTTGCTCATGTCCAAGGCACCAAAGCCGGCTAAAAATGCAGTAATCGGTAGCTAAAACTTGAATTGTACTGCTTCTTACTAGCTATTCCATCAACTTAGAAGCTTCTTCTGTTTTCTAGTATGGTGCTTTTAGTGTCTCCGCATACCGTAGCACGCGACATAGCTTTGCTGATGATGAATGTAACCCTTTCATAGAGAATAGCGGACAATGTGACGATATGGCTTTAAGTCGATTAGATAACAAATGACGAAAACGGAAGGATTTCTCAGGTTTTTACTACATATGAACACTTTTCACATTCTGCCGTGCAACACGGCTGCTTGTCCTCCTTTCATATAAAATCTTAAGGTCCTCGCTCATGTCCAAGGCACCAATGACGGCTAAAAATCAATAATCGATAACTAAAACTTGAATTGTACTGCTTCTTACTGACTATTACATTAACTTAGAAGCTTCTTCTGTGTTCTACTATGGTGCTCTTATTGTCTCCGCATACCGCAGCACGCGACATAGCTTTGCAGATGATAAATGTAACCGTTTCAGAAAGAATAGCGGTCAATGTGATGATCTGGCTTTAAGTCGATTCGATAACAAATGACGGAAACGGACGGATTTCTCAGGTTCTTACCACATGTGAACACTTTTCACATTCTCCCGTGCAACGCGGCTGCTAGTCCTCGTTTCATGCAAAATCGTAAGGTCCTAGCTCATGTCCAAGGCACCAAAGCCTGCTAAAAAGTCAATAATCGATAACTAAAACTTGAATTGTACTGCTTCTTAGTAGCTATTACATCAACTTAGAAGCTTCTTCTGTATTCTACTGTGATGCTTTTAGTGTCTCCGCATACCGCAGCACGCGACATAGCTTTGCAGATGATAAATGTAACCGTTTCAGAGAGAATAGCGGCCAATGTGATGATCTGGCTTTAAGTCGATTCGATAACAAATGACGGAAACCGACAGATTTCTCAGGTTCTTACCACATGTGAACACTTTTCACATTCTCCCGTGCAACGCGGCTGCTAGTCCTCGTTTCATGCAAAATCGAAAGGTCCTAGCTCATGTCCAAACCACCAAAGCCTGCTAAAATTTCTGTAATCGGTAACTAAAACTTGAATTGTACTGCTTCTTACTAGCTTTTCCATCAACTTTAAACTTCATCTGTGTTCTACTCTGGAGCTTTTAGTGTCCCCGCATACCGCAGCACGCGACTTAGCTTTGCAGACGATAAATGTAACCGTTTCAGAGAGAATAGCGGCCAATGTGACGAACTGGCTTTAAGTCGATTCGATAACAAATGATGGAAACGGACGGATTTCTCACGTTCTTACTACATATGAACACTTTTCACATTCTCCTGTGCAACGCGGCGTCTAGTCCTCGTTTCATGCAAAATCTTAATGACCTAGCTCATGTCCAAGGCACCAAAGCCGGTCAAAAGTCAATAATCGATAACTAAATCTTGAATTGTACTGCTCCTTACTAGATATTACATCAACTTAGAATCTTTTTCTGTGTTCTACTATGGTGTTTTTAGTGTCTTCGCATACCGTAGCACACGACATAGCTTTGCAGACGATAAATGTAACCGTTTCAGAGATAATTACGGCCAATGTGACGATCTAGCTTTAATTCGATTCCATAACAAATGACGGAAACGGGCGGATTTCTCAGGTTCTTACTACATATGAACACTTTTCACATTCTCCCGTGCATCGCGGCTGCTAGTCCTCCTTTCATGCACACTCGTAAGGTCCTAGCTCATGTCCAAGGCACCAAAGCCGGCTAAAAATGCAGTAATCGGTAGCTAAAACTTGAATTGTACTGCTTCTTACTAGCTATTCCATCAACTTAGAAGCTTCTTCTGTTTTCTAGTATGGTGCTTTTAGTGTCTCCGCATACCGTAGCACGCGACATAGCTTTGCTGATGATAAATGTAACCCTTTCATAGAGAATAGCGGACAATGTGACGATATGGCTTTAAGTCGATTAGATAACAAATAACGAAAACGGAAGGATATCTCAGGTTTTTACTACATATGAACACTTTTCACATTCTGCCGTGCAACACGGCTGCTTGTCCTCCTTTCATATAAAGGTCCTAGCTCATGTCCAAGGCAACAATGCCGGCTAAAAATCAATAATCGATAACTACAACTTGAATTGTACTGCTTCTTACTGGCTATTCCATCAACTTAGCAACTTCATCTGCGTTCTAGTATGGTGCCTTTAGTGTCTCCGCGTACCGCAGTACGCGACACAGCTTTGCAGACGATAATTGTAACCGTTTCAGAGAGAATAGCGGCCAATGGACGATCTGGCTTTAAGTCGATTCGATAACTAATGACGGAAACGGACGGATTTCTCAGGTTATACATATGAACACTTTTCATATTCTCCTGTGCAACGCGGCTGCTAGTCCTCGTTTCATGCAAAATCGTAAGGTCCTAGCTCATGTCCAAGGCACCAAAGCCGGCTAAAAAGTCAATAATCGATAACGAAAACTTTAACTGTACTGCTTTTTACTGGCTATTACATCAACTTAGAAGCTTCTTCTGTGTTCTACTATGGTGCTTTTATTGTCTCCGCATACCGCAGCACGCGACATAGGTTTGCAGATTATAAATGTAACCGTTCCAGAGAGAATAGCGGTCAATGTGATGATCTGGCTTTATGTCGATTCGATAACAAATGACGGAAACGGACGGATTTCTCAGGTTCTTACCACATGTGAACACTTTTCACATTCTCCCGTGCAACGCGGCTGCTAGTCCTCGTTTCATGCAAAATCGTAAGGTCCTAGCTCATGTCCAAGGCACCAAAGCCGGCTAAAAAGTCAATACTCGATAGCGAAAACTTGACTTGTACTACTTCTCACTGGCTATTACATCAACTTAGAAGCTTCATCTGTGTTCTACTACGGTGCTTTTAGTGTCTCCGCATACCGCAGCACGTGACATAGCTATGCAGACGATAAATGGAACCGTTTTAGAGAGAAGAGCTTCCAATGTGACGATCTGGCTTTAAGTCGATTCGAGAACAAATGACGAAAACTGACGGATTTCTCCGTTTTTTACTACATATGAACACTTATCACATTCTCCCGTGCAACGCGGCTGCTAGTCCTCCTTTCATGCAAAATCTTAAGGTCCTAGCTCATGTCCAAGGCACCAAAGCCGGCTAAAAAGTCAATACTCGATAACGAAAACTTGACTTGTACTACTTCTCACTGGCTATTACATCAACTTAGAAGCTTCATCTGTGTTCTACTACGGCGCTTTTAGTGTCTCCTCATACCGCTGCACGCGACATAGCTCTGCAGACGAAAAATGTAACCGTTTGAGAGAGAAGAGCGGCCCATGTGACGAACTGGCTTCAAGTCGATTCGAAAACAAAGGACGAAAACGGACGGATTTCTCAGGTTTTTACTACATATGACCACTTTCCACATTCTCCCGTGCAAAGTTGCTGCTAGTACTTCTTTCATGCAAAATCTTAAGGTATTAGCTCATGTTCAAGGCACCAAAGAAGCGTAAAAAGTCGAAAAACGATAACTAAAACTTGAATTGTACTGCTTCTTACTGGCTATTACATCAATTTAGAATCTTCCTCTGTGTTCTACTACGGTGCTTTTAGTGTCTACGCATACCGCAGCACGCGACATAGCTTTGCAGACGATAAATGTTACCGTTTCAGAGAGGAGAGCTGCCATAGTGACGATTCGATAACAAATGACGAAAACGTATGGATTTCTCAGGTTTCTGCTACATCTGATCACTTTTCACATTTTCCGTCGCAACGCGGCTGCTAATCCTCCTTTCATGCAAAACTTTAAGGTCCTAGCTGATATCCAAGGAACCAAAGAAGGGTAAATAGTCAATAACCGATAACTAAAACTTGAATTGTACTGCTTCTTACTGGCTATTACATCAACTTAGAAGCTTCATCTGTGTTCTACTGTGGTGCTTTTAGTGTCTCCGCATACCGCATCACGCGACGTAGCTTTGCAAACGATAAATGTAACCGTTTCAGAAAGAAGAACAGCCAATGTGAAAATCTAGCTTTTAGTCGATTCAATAACAAATGACGAAAACGTACGGATTTCTCAGGTTTTTGCTACTTATGAACACTTTCAACATTTTCCCGCGCAACGCGGCTGCTAGTCCTCCTTTCATGCCAAATCTTAAGGTACTGCTTCTTACTGGCTATTACATCAACTTAGAAGTTTCATCTGTGTTCTACTATGGTGCTTTTAGTGTCTCCGCATATGGCAGCACGCAACATAGCTCTGCATCTGACGATCTGACAATAATTCCATTCGATGGCAAATGACGAAAACGGGCGAATTTCTCAGGTTTTACTACATAGGAACACTTTTCACGATCTCCTGTGCAACGCGGCTGCTAGTCCTCCTTTCATGCAAAATCTTAAAGTCCTAGCTCATGTCCATGAACTTAGAAGCTTGTTCTGTGTTCTTCAACGGTGCTTTTAGTGTCTACGCATACCGCAGCACGCGACATAGCTTTGCAGACGATAAATGTAAACGTATCAGAGAGAAGAGCGGCCAATGTGACGATCTGGCTTTTGTCGATTCGAAAACAAATGACTAAAACGCATGCAAAATGTTAAGGTCCTAGCTCATGTCCAAGGCACCAAAGGAGGGTAAAAAGTCAATAATGGATAACTAAAACTTGAATTGTACTGCTTCTTACTCGCTATTACATTAACGTAGAAGCTTCTTCTGTGTTCTGCTACGGTGCGTCTAGTGTCTCCGCAGACCACAGCACGCGACATAGCTTTGCAGACGATAAATGTAACTCTTTCACAGAGACGAGCGTCCAATGTGACGATCTAGCTTTAAGTTGATTCGATAACAAATGACGAAAATGGACGGATTTCTCAGGTTTTTACTACATATGACCACTTTTCACATTCCCCGTGCAACGCGGCTGCTAGACCACCCTTCATGCAAAATCTTAAGGTCGTGGCTCATGTCCAAGGCACAAAAGCCGAATAAAAAGTCAATAATCGATAACTAAAACTTGCATTGTACTGCTTCGTACTGGCTATCACATCAACTTTGAAGCTTCATCTGTGTTCTTCTATGGTGCTTTTATTGTCTCCGCATACCGCAGCACGCGACATAGCTTTGTAGACGATCAGTGTAACCGTTTCAGAGAGAAGAGCGGCCAATGTGACGATCTGGTTTTAATCGATTCGATAACAAATGACGAAAACGGACGGATTTCTCAGGTGTTTACTACATGTGAACGCTTTTCACATCTTCCAGCGCAACGCGGCTGCTAGTCCTCCTTTCATGCAAAATCTTAAGGTCCTAGCTCATGTCGGAGGCACCAAAGAAGGGTAAAATGTCAATAATCGATAACTAAAACTTGAATTGTACTGCTTCTTAGTCGCTATTACATCAACTTAGAAGCTTCATCTGTGATCTACTATGGTGCTTTTAGTGTCTCCTCATAGCGCAGCAAGCGACATAGCTTCCCAGACGATAAATGTAACCGTTTCAGTGAGAATACTGGCCAATGTGACGATCTGGCTTTAAGTCGATTCGATAAGAAATAATAAAAACGGACGGATTTTTCAGGTTTTTACTACATCTGAACACTTTTCACATTTTCCCGCGCAACACTGCTGCTAGACCTCCTTACATGCAAAATTGAAGGTCTTAGCTCATGTCCAAGGCACCAAAGAAGGGTAAAAAGTCAATAATCGATAACTAAAACTTGAATTGTACTGCTTCTTACTGGCTATTACATCAATTTAGAATCTTCTTCTGTGTTCTACTACGGTGCTTTTAGTGTCTACGCATACCGCAGCACGCGACATAGCTTTGCAGACGATAAATGTTACCGTTTCAGAGAGGAGATCTGCCATTGTGGCGATTCGATAACAAATGACGAAAACGTACGGATTTCTCAGGTTTTTGCTACATCTGATCACTTTTCACATTTTCCCTCGCAACGCGACTGCTAATCCTCCTTTCATGCAAAATCTTAAGGTCCTAGTTCATGTCCAAGGCACCAAAGAAGGGTAAAAAGTCAATAGCCGATAACTAAAACTTCCATTGTACTGCTTCTTACTGGCTATTATATCAACATAGAAGCTTCATCTGTGTTCTACTATGGTGCTTTTAGTGTCTCCGCATATAACAGCACGCGACATAGCTCTGCAGACGATAAATGTAACCGTTTCAGAGAGAAAATCGGCCAATGTCACGATCTGCCTTTAAGTCGATTCGATAACAAATGACGAAAACGGACCGATTTCTCAGGTTTTTACTACGTACGAATACTTTTTACATTCTCCCGTGCAACGCGGCTTCTAGTCCTCCTTTCATGCTTAGTTTTAAGGTCCTAGCTCATGTTCAATGCACCACAGAAGGGTAAAAAGTCAATAATCGATAACTAAAACTTGAGTTCTACTATTTCTTACTGGCTGTTACATCAACATAGAAGCTTTTTCTGTGTTCTACTACGGTACTTTTAGTGTCTACGCATACCGCAGCACGCGACGTAGCTTTGCAGACGGTAATGTAACCGTTTCAGACAGAAGAGCGGCCAATGTGACGAGTTGTCTTTTAGTCGATTAGACAACAAATGACCAAAACGGACGGATTTCTGAGGTTTTTATTACATATGAACACTTTTCACGTTCTCCCGTGCAACACGGCTGCAAGGCCTCCTTTCATGCAAAATCTTAAGGTCCTAGTTCATGTCCAAGGAACCAAAGACTGGTAAAAAAGTCAATAACCGATATCTAAAACTTGAATTGTACTGCTTCTTACTGGCTATTACATCAACTTAGTAGTTTCATCTGTGTTCTACTATGGTGCTTTTATGCCTCTGCACACCGGAATACGCGACATAGCTTTGCAGACGATAAATGTAACCGTTTCAGAGAGAAGAGCGGCCAACGTGACAATTCGATAACAAATGACGAAAACGGACGGATTTCTCAGGTTTTTACTACATATGAACAATTTTTCACATTCTCCCGTTATACGCGGCTGCTAGCCTTTTTTCATGCAAAATCTTAATGTCCTAGCTCATGTCCAAGGCACCAAAGGAGGCTAAAAAGTTAATTATCGATAACTAAAACTTGAATTGTACTGCTTGTTAGTCGCTATTACATCAACTTAGAAACTTCATCTGTGATCTACTATGGTGCTTTTAGTGTCTCCTCATAGCGCAGCACGCGATAGATAGCTTTCCAGACGATAAATGTAACCGTTTCAGTGAGAATACTGGCCAATGTGACGATCTGGCTTTAAGTCGATTCGATAACAAATGACGAAAACGGACGGATTTCTCAGGTTTCTACTACATATGAACACTTTTCACATTCTCCTGTGCAACGGGGCAGCTAGTCCTCCTTTCATGCAAAACCTTAGGGTCCTAGCTCCTGTCCAAGTCACGAAAGAAGGGGAAAAGGTCAATAATCGATAACTAAAACTTGAATTGTACTACTTCTTACTGGCTACTACATCAACTTAGAAGCTTCATCTGTGTTCTACTATGGTGCTTTTAGTGTCTCCGCATAGCGCAGCGCGCGAGATAGCTCTGCAGGCGATAAATGTAACCGTTTCAGAGAGAAGTGCGGCCAGTGTGTTGATCTGGTTTTTAGTCGATTCGATAACAAATGACGAAAACGGACGGATTTCTCAGGTTTTTCCTACATGTGAACACTTTTCACATTTTCCCGCGCAACGCGGCTGCTAGTCCTCCTTTCACGCAAAGGCTTAAGGTACTAGCTTATGTCCAAAGCACCAAAGAAGGGTAAAAAGTCAATAACCGATAACTAAAACTTGAATTGTAATGCTTCTTACTGGCTATTACATCAACTTAGAAGCTTCATCTGTGTTCTACTATGGTGCTTTTAGTGTCTCCGCATAGCGCAGCACGCGACATAGCTCTGCAGACGATAAATGTAACCGTGTCAGAGAGAAGAGCGGCCAATGTGACGATTCGATAACAAATGACGAAAACGAAAGGATTTCTAAGGTTTTTGCTACATATGTACACTTTTCACATTTTCCCGCTCAACGCGGCTGCTAGTCCTCCTTTCATACAAAATCTTAAGGTCCTAGCTCATGGCCAAGCCACCAAAGAAGGGTAAAAGGTCAATAATCGATAACTAAAACTTGAATTCTACTACTTCTTACTGGCTACTACATCAACTTAGAAGCTTCTTCTGTGTTCCACTATGGTGCTTTTAGTGTCTCCTCATAACGCAGCACGCGACATAGCTTTGCAGACGATAAATGTAACCGTTTCAGTGAGAATACCGGCCAATGTGACTATCTGGCTTTAAGACGATTCGATAAGAAATAACGAAAATGGACGGATTTCTCATGTTTTTACTACATATGAACACTTTTCACATTTTGCCGTGCAACGCGGCTGCTAGTCTTCCTTTCATGCAAAATCATAAGTTCCTAGCTCATGTCCAAGGCACCAAAGAAGGGTAAAACGTCAATAATCGATAACTAAAACTTGAATTGTATTGCAGCATACTTGCTATTACATCAACTTAGAAGCTTCATCTGTGTTCTACTATGGTGCTTTTAGTGTCTCCGCATAGCGCCCCACGCGACATAGCTTTGCAGACGATAAATGTAACCGTGTCAGAGAGAAGAGCGGCCAATGTGACGATTCGATAACAAATGACGAAAACGAAAGGATTTCTCAGGTTTTTACTTCATATGACCTCTTTTCACATTCTCCCGTGCAACGCGGCTGCTAGTCCTCCTTTCATGCAAAATCCGAAGTTCCTACTTCATGTCGAAGGCACCAAAGAAAGGTAAAAAGTCAATAATCGATAACTAAAACTTGAATTGTATTGCAGCATACTTGCTATTACATCAACTTAGAAGCTTCTTCTGTGTTCTACTATGGTGCTTTTAGTGTCTCCGCATAGCGCAGCACGTGGCATTGCTTAGCAGACAATAAATGTAACCGTTTCAGAGAGAAGAGCGGCCAATGTGACGATCTGGCTTTTAGTCGATTCGATAACAAATGACAAAAACGGACGGATTACTCAGGTTTTTACCGCATATGAACAGTTTTCACATTTTCCCGCGCAACGCGGCTGCTAGTCCTCCTTTCATGCAAAATCCTAAGGTCCTAGCTCATGTGCAAGGCACCAAAGATGGGTAAAAGGTCAATAATCGATAACTAAAACTTGAATTCTACTTTTTCTTACTGGCTACTACATCAACTTAGAAGCTTCTTCTGTGTTGTACTATGGTTCTTTTAGTGTCTCCTCATAGCGCAGCACGCGACATAGCTTTGCGGACGATAAATGTAACCGTTTCAGTGAGAATACCGGCCAATGTGACTATCTGGCTTTAAGACGATTCGATAAGAAATAACAAAAATGGCCGGATTTTACAAATTTTTACTACATATGAACACTTTTCACATTCTGCCCTGCAACGCGGCTGCAAGTCTTCATTTCATGCAAAATCATAAGTTCCTAGCTCATGTCCAAGGCACCAAAGAAGGGTAAAAAGTGAATAATCGATAACTAAAACTTATTACATCAACTTAGAAGCTTCAGCTGTGTTCTACTATGGTGCTTTTAGAGTCTCCTCATAGCGCAGCTTGCGACATAACTTTGCAGACGATAAATGTAACCGTTTCAGTAAGAATACCGGCCATTGTGACGATCTGACTTTAGGTCGATTCGATAAGAAACAACAAAAACGGACGGATTTCTCAGGTTTTTGCTACATATGAACACTTTTCACATTTTCCCGCTCAACGCGGCTGCTAGTCCTCCTTTCATAAAAATCTTAAGGTCCTAGCTCATGGCCAAGCCACCAAAGAAGGGTAAAAGGTCAATAATCGATAACTAAAACTTGAATTCTACTACTTCTTACTGGCTACTACATCAACTTAGAAGCTTCTTCTGTGTTCCACTATGGTGCTTTTAGTGTCTCCTCATAGCGCAGCACACGACATAGCTTTGCAGACGATAAATGTAACCGTTTCAGTGAGTATACCGGCGAATGTGACTATCTGGCTTTAAGACGATTCGATAAGAAATAACAAAAATGGACGGATTTCTCATGTTTTTACTACATATGAACACTTTTCACATTCTGCCGTGCAACGCGGCTGCTAGTCTTCCTTTCATGCAAAATCATAAGTTCCTAGCTCATGTCCAAGGCACCAAAGAAGGGTAAAACGTCAATAATCGATAACTAAAACTTGAATTGTATTGCAGCATACTTGCTATTACATCAACTTAGAAGCTTCATGTGTGTTCTACTATGGTGCTTTTAGTGTCTCCGCATAGCGCCCCACGCGACATAGCTTTGCAGACGATAAATGTAACCGTGTCAGAGAGAAGAGCGGCCAATGTGACGATTCGATAACAAATGACGAAAACGAAAGGATTTCTCAGGTTTTTACTACATATGACCTCTTTTCACATTCTCCCGTGCAACGCGGCTGCTAGTCCTTCTTTCATGCAAAATCCGAAAGTCCTACTTTATGTCCAAGGCACCAAAGAAGCGTAAAAATCAACAATCGATAACTAAACCTTGAATTTCACTGCTTCTTACTGGCTATTACATCAGCTTAGATGCTTCGTCTATGTTCTACTACGGTGCTTTTAGTGTCTCCGCATACCGCAGCACGCGACAAAGCTTTGCATTCGATAAATGTAACCGTTTCAGAGAGAAGAGCTACCAATGAGACGATTCGATAAGAAATGACGAAAACGGACGGATTTCTCAGGTTTTTCTACATATGATCACTTTTCACATTCTCCCGTGAAACGAGGCTGCTAGTCCTCCTTTCATGCAAAATCCGAAGTTCCTACTTCATGTCGAAGGCACCAAAGAAAGGTAAAAAGTCAATAATCGATAACTAAAAATTGAATGGTACTACTTCTTACTGGCTATTACATCAACTTATAAGCTTCATCTGTATTTTACTATGGTGCTTTTAATGTCTTCTCATAGCGTAGCACGTGACATAGCTTTGCAGACGATAAATGTAACGGTTTCAGTGAGAATAAGGGCCAATGTGACGATCTGGCTTTAAGTCGATTCGATAAGAAATAACAAAAACTGACGGATTTCTCAGGTTTTTACTACACATGAAAACCTTTCCCATTCTCACGTGCATGGCGGCTGCTAGTCCTGCTTTCATGCAAAATCGTAAGGACCTAGCAAATGACGAAGGCATCAAAGAGGAGTAAAAAGTGAATAATCGAGAATTAAAACTTGAATTGTACTACTTCTTACTGGCTATTACATCAACTTAGATGCTTCTTCTGTGTTCTGCTATGGTGCCTTTAGTGTCTCCGCATACCACAGCACGCGACATAGCTTTGCAGACGACAAATGTACCGTTTGAGAGAGAAGAGTGGCCAATGTGACGATCTGGCTTTTAGTCGATTCGATAACAAATGACGGAAACGGACCGATTTCTCAGGTTTTTACTACATTTGAACATTTTTCACATTTTCCCGCGCAACGCGGCTGCTAGTCCTCCTTTCATGCAAAATCTTAAGGTCCTAGCTCATGTCCAAGGCACAAAAGAAGGGTAAAAAGTAAATAATCGATAACTAAAACTTGAATTTTACTGCTTCTTACAAGGTGTTACATCAACTTAGAAGCTTCATCTGTGTTCTAGTATGGTGCTTTTAGTGTCTCCTCATAGCGCAGCTTGCGACATAGCTTTGCAGACGATAAATGTAACCGTTACAGTAAGAATACCGGCCATTGTGACGATCTGGCTTTAAGTCGATTCGATAAGAATAACAAAAACGGACGGATTTCTCAGGTTTTTACTACATATGAACACTTTTCACATTCTTCCGTGCAACGCTGATGCTAGTCCTCCTTTCATGCAAACTCTTAAGGTCCTAGCTAATGTCCAAAGCACCAAAGAAAGGTAAAAAGTCAATAATCGATAACTAAAACTTGAATTGTAATACTTCTTACTTGCTATTACATCAATTTAGAAGCTTCATCTGTGTTCTACTATGGTGCTTTTAGTGTTTCCGCATATGGCAGCACGCGACATAGCTCTGCAGACGATAAATGTAACCGTTTCAGAGAGAAGAGCGGCCAATGTGACGATCTGGCTTTTAGTCGATTCGATAACAAATGCCGAAAACGGACGGATTTCTAAGGTTTTTACTGCATATGAACAGTTTTCACATTTTCCCGCGCAACGCGGCTGCTAGTCCTACTTCCATGCAAAATCCTAAGGTCCTAGCTCATGTGCAAGGCACCAAAGAAGGGCAAAAAGTCAATAGCCGATAACTAAAACTTGAATTGTACTGCTTCTTACTCGCTATTACATCAACTTAGAAGCTTCATCTGTGTTCTACTATGGTGCTTTTAGTGTCTCCGCATAGCGCCCCACGCGACATAGCTTTGCAGACGATAAATGTAACCGTGTCAGAAAGAAGAGCGGCCAATGTGACGATCTGGCTATTAGTCGATTCGATAACAAATGACGAAAACGGACGGATTTCTCGGGTTTCTACTACATATGAACACATTTCACATTCTCCCGTGCAACGCGGCTGCTTGTCCTCCTTTCATGCAAAATCTTAAGGTCCTAGCACATGTCCAAGGCACCAAGTGAGGGTAAAAAGTCAATTATCGTTAACTAGAACTTGAATTGTACTGCTTCTTACTGGCTATTACATCAACTTAGAAGCTTTTCTATGATCTACTATGGTGCTTTAAGTGTCTCCGCATACCGCAGCACGTGACATAGTTTTCCTGACGATAAATGTAACCGTTTCAGGGAGAATAGCGACCAATGTGACGATCTGGCTTTAAGTCTATTCGATAACAAATGACGAAAACGGACGGATTTCTCAGGTTTTTACTACATATGAACCCTTTTCACATTCTCCTGTGCAACGCGTTTGCTAGTCCTCCTTTCACGCAAAATCTTAAGGTCCTAGCTCATATCCAAGACACCATAGAAGGGTAAAAAGTCAATAATCGATACCTAAACTATTATTGTACAGCTTCTTACTGGCTATTACATCAATTTAGAAGCTTCTTCTGTGTTATATTATGGTGCTTTTAGTGTCTCCGCATACCGCAGCACGCGACATAGCTTTGCAGACGATAAATGTAAACGTTTCAGAGAGAAGAGCGGACAGTGTGACGATCTGGCTTTTAGTCGATTCGGTAACAAATGACAAAAACGGACGGTTTTCTCAGGTTTTTACTACATATGAACACTTTTCATATTTTCCCGCGCAACGCGGGTCCTAGTTCTCGTTTCATGCAAAATCTTATGGTCGTAGATCATGTCCAAGTGAGCAAAGAAGGGTAAAAAGTCAATAATCGATAACTAAAACTTGAATTGTACTGATTCTTACTGGCTATTAACGCACTTAGAAGCTTCATCTGTGTTCTACTATGGTCCTTTTAGTGTCTCCGCATTCCGCAGCACGCGACGTAAATTTGCAGACAATAAATGTAACCGTTTCACACAGAAGAGCGGCCAATGTGACGATCTGGCTATTAGTTGATTCGATAACAAATGACGAAAACGGACGGATTTCTCGGGTTTCTACTACATATGAACACTTTTCACATTCTCCCGTGCAACGCGGCTGCTTGTCCTCCTTTCATGCAAAATCTTAAGGTCCTAGCACATGTCCAAGGCACCAAGTGAGGGTAAAAAGTCAATTATCGATAACTAGAACTTGAATTGTACTGCTTCTAACTGGCTATTACATCAACTTATAAGCTTTTCTATGATCTACTATGGTGCTTTAAGTGTCTCCGCATACCGCAGCACGTGACATAGTTTTCCTGACGATAAATGTAACCGTTTCAGGGAGAATAGCGACCAATGTGACGATCTGGCTTTAAGTCTATTCGATAACAAATGACGAAAACGGACGGATTTCTCAGGTTTTTACTACATATGAACCCTTTTCACATTCTCCCGTGCAACGCGGATGCTAGTCCTCCTTTCACGCAAAATCTTAAGGTCCTAGCTCGTGTCCAAAGCACCATAGAAGTGTAAAAAGTCAATAATCGATAACTAAAACTTGAATTGTACTGCTCCTTACTGGCTTTTACATTAACTTAAAAGCTTCATCTGTGATCTACTATGGTGTTTCTAGTGTCTCCGCATACCGCAGAACGCGACATATATTTGCAGACGATAAATGTAACATTTTCAGAGAGAAGAGCGGTTAATGTGATGATTTGGCTTTAAGTCGATTCGATAAGAAATGACGGAAGCCTACGGATTTCTCAGGTTTTGCCACATATGAACACTTTTCACATTCTACCGTGCAACGCAGCTGCTAGTCCTCCTTTCATGCAAAATCTTTATTTCCTAGCACATGTCCAAAGCACCAAAGCCGGCTAAAAGGTCAATAATCGATAACTAAAACTTGAATTTTACTGCTTCTTACTGGTTATTACATCAACTTAGAAACTTCATCTGTGTTCTACTATGGTGCTTTTAGTGTCTCCGCATAGCGCAGCACGCGACATAACTTTGAGAAGGATAAATGTAACCGTTTCAGAGAGAAGAGCGGATAATGTAACGATCTGGCTTGACGTCGATTCGATAAGAAATGACGAAAACGGACGGATTTCTCAGGTTTTTACTACATATGAACACTTTTCACATTCTCCCGTGCAACGAAGCTTCTAGTCCTCTTTTCATGCTAAATCTTAAGGTAGTAGCTCATGTCCATATCACCAAAGCCGGCTTATAAGTCAATAAACGATAACTAAAACTTGAATTGTACTACTTATCACTGGCTATTACATCAACTTAGAAGCTTCATCTGTGTTCTACTATGGTCCTTTTAATGTCTCCGCATAGCGCAGCACGCGACATAGCTTTGCAGAGGATAAATGTAACCGTTTCAGAGAGAAGAGCGGCCAATGTTACTATCTGTCTTTAAGTCGATTCAATAAGAAATGACGAAGAAGAACGGTTTTCTCATGTCTTTACTACATATGAACACTTTTCACATTCTCCCGAGCAACGCTGTTGCTAGTCTTCCTTTCATGCAAAATCTTATGGTCCTGGCTCATGTGCAAGGCACCAAAGAGGGGTAAAATGCCAATAATCGATAACTTATTCTTGAATTGTACTGCTTCTTACTGGCTATTACATCAAATTAGAAGCTTCATCTGTGTTCTACTATGATAATTTTAGTGTCTCCGCATACCGCAGCACGCGACATAGCTTTGCAGACGATAAATGGAACCGTTTCAGAGAGAAGAGCTTCCAATGTGACGATCTGGCTTTAAGTCGATTCGATAAGAAATGACGAAAACGGACGGATTTCTCAGATTTTTACGACATATGAACACTTTTCACATTCTCCCGTGCAAAGCGGCTGCTAGAACTCCTTTCATGCAAAATCTTAAGGTCCTAGCACCTGTCCAAGGCACCAAGTCCGCAAACAAGTCAATAATCGATAACTAAAACTTGAATTGTACTGCTTCTTACTGACTATTACATCAACTTACAAGCTTCTTCTGTGTTCTCCTATGCTGCTTTTACTGTCTCCGCATACCGCAGCACGCGACATAGCTTTGCAGACGATAAATGTAACCGTTTTAGAGAGAAGAGCGGCCAATGTGACGATCTGGCTTTAAGTCGATCGAGAAGAAATGACGGATACGGACGGATTTCTGAGGTCTTTACTACATATGAACACTTTTCACATTCTCAGGTGCAACGCGGCTGCTAGTCCTAAGTTTCATGCAAAATATTAAGGTCCCAGCTCATGTCCAAGGCACCAAAGAAGGATAAAATGTAAATAATCGATAACTTATACTTGAATTGTACTGCTTCTTACTGGCTATTACATCAACTTAGAAGCTTCATCTGTGTTCTTCTATGATGCTTTTAGTGTCTCCGCATACCGCAGCACGCGACGTATCTTTGCAGACGACAAATGTAACCGTTTCAGAGAGAAGAGCGGCCAATGTGACGATCTGGTTTTTAGTCGCTTTGATAACAATTGACGAAAACGGACGGATTTCTCAGGTTTTCACTACATATGAACACTTTTCACATTTTCCCGCACAACGCGGTTGCTAGTCCTCCTTTCATGCAAAATTTTAAGGTCCTAGCTCATGTCCAAAGCACCAAAGAACGGTAAAAAGTAAATAATCGATAACTAATACTTGTTCAGCTTCTTACTGGCTATTACATCAACTTAGAAGCTTCATCTGTCGTAAAATAAAGAACAAACCCCTCAACAGGCAAACAACTAAAACACATGAAGTAAATCACTAAAAAGCACCTGAAGATGAGCCTCCAGGGCTCGAAATGCATAGTGCAATAAATAAATGCAACTTGTGACTGAAGGCGGTTTGTTCTTTATTTTACGAAAGTAAAACAGTCGCGGACGAAACACTGGTAAACAATGGATAAAATTAAGCTTCATCTGTGTTCTACTATGGTGCTTTTAGTGTCTCCGCATACCGTAGCACGCGACATAGCTTTGCAGAGGATAAATGTAACCGTTTCAGAGAGAAGAGCGGCCAATGTGGCGATCTGGTTTTAAGTCTATTCGATACCAAATGACGAAAACGGATGGATTTCTCAGGTTTTCACTACATATGATAACTTTTCACAGTCTCCCGTGAAAAGCGGCTGCTAGTCCTCCTTACATGCAAAATCTTAGGTCCTAGCTCATTCCCAAGGCATCTAAGACGGGTAAAAAGTCAATAATCGATAACTAAAATTTAAAGTGCACTGCTTCTTCCTGGCTATTACATCAACTTAGAAGTTTCTTCTGTGTTCTACTATGGTGATTTTAGTGTCTCCGAATACCGCAGCACGCGACATTGCTTTGTAGACGATAAAACGTTTCAGAGAGAAGAGCGGCCAATGTGACTATCTGGCTTAAATTCGATTCGATAACAAATGACGAAAACGGACGGATTTCTCAGGTTTTTACTACATATGAACACCTTTCACATCTTCCCGCGCACATCGTCTGCTATTCCTCCTTTCATGCAAAATCTTAAGGTCCTAGGTCATATCCAAGGCACAGAAGAATGGTAAAAAGTAAATAATCGGTACTAAAACTTGAATTCTACTACTTCTTACTGGCTATTACATCAACTTAGAAGCTTCATCTGTGTTCTACTATGGTGCTTTTAGTGTCTCCGCATACCGCAGCATGCGACATAGCTTTGCAGACGATAAATGTAACAGTTTCACATAGAAGAGCGGCCAATGTGACGATCTGGCTTTAACTCGATTCGATAACAAATGAAAAAAACGTACAGGTTTCTCAGCTTGTTACTACATATGAAAACTTTTCACATTCTCCCGTGCAACGTGGCTGCTAGTCCTTTCATATAAAATCTTAACGTCCTAGCTCATCACCAATGCACCAAAGATGGCTAAAAAGTCAATAATCGATAACTAAAATTTGAATTACACTGCTTCTTCCTGGCTATTACATCAACTTAGAAGCTTCTTCTGTGTTCTGCTATGGTAATTTTAGTGTCTCCGCATACCGCAGCACGCGACATAGCTGAGCAGACGATAAATGTAACCGTTTCAGAGAGAAGAGCAGCCAATGTGACGATCTGGCTATTAGTCGATTCGATAAGAAATGACGAAAACGGACAGATTTCTCAGGTTTTGCTACGTATGAATACTTTTCACATTTTCCCGCGCCACGCGGTTGCTATTCCTCCTTTCATGTAAAATCTTAACGCCCTAGCTCATCACCAATACACCAAAGTTGGTTAAAAAGTCAATAATGTGACAATCTGGCTTAAACTCGGTTCGATAAGAAATGACGAAAACGGACGGATTTCTCAGGTTTTTACTACATACAATAACTTTTCACATTCTCCCGTGAAAAGCGGCTGCTAGTCCTCCTTGCATGCAAAATCTTAAGGTCCTTGCTCATGTCGAAGGCATCAAAGACGGTTAAAAAGTCAATAATCGATAACTAAAATTTAAATTGCACTGCTTCTTCCTGGCTATTACATCAACTTAGAAACTTCATCTCTGTTCTACTATGGTGCTTTTAGGGTCTCCGCATACCACAGCACGCGACATTGCTTTGCAGACGATAAATGTAACCGTTTAAGAGAGAAGAGCCGCCAATGTTACGATCTGGCTTTAACTCGATTCGAAAACAAATGACGAAAACGAACGATTTTCTCAGGTTTTTACTACATATTAACAGTTTTCACATTATTCCGTGAAACGCGGCGGCTAGTCCTCCTTTCATTCAAAATCCTAAGGTCATAGCTCATGTCTAAGGCACCAAAGTAGGGTGAAAAGTCAATAATCGATAAATAAAATTTGAATTGTACTGCTTCTTCCAGGCTATTACATCAACTTAGAAACTTCATCTCTGTTCTACTATGGTGCTTTTAGTGTCTCCGCATACCGCAGCACACGACATAGCTTTGCAGACGATAAATGTAACCGTTTCGGAGAGAAGAGCGACCAATGTGACGATCTGGCTTAAACTCGATTCGATAACAAATGACAAAAACGGACGGATTTCTCAGGTTTTTACTAAATATGAACACTTTTCACATTCTCCCGTTCAACGCGGCTGCTATTCCTTCTTTCATGCAAAATCTTAATGTCCTAGGTCATATCCAAGTCACAGAAGTATGGTAAAAAGTAAATAATCGATACTAAAACTTCAATTGCACTACTTCTTACTGGCTATTACATCAAGTTAGAAGCTTCATCTGTGTTCTACTATGGTGCTTTTAGTGTCTCCGCATAGCGCAACATGCGACATAGCTTTGCAGACGATAAATATAACCGTTTCAGATAGAAGAGCGGCCAATGTGACGATCTGGCTTTAACTCGATTCGATAACAAATGACGAAAACGTACAGATTTCTCAGCTACATATTAACACATTTCACATTCTCCCGTGCAACGCGGCTGGTAGTCCTAATTCATGCAAAATCTTAAGGTCCTAGCTCATGTCCAAGGCACCAAAGTAGGGTAAAAAGTCAATAATCGATAACTAAAACTTGAATTGTACTGCTTCTTACTAAATATTATATCAACTTAGAAGCTTCTGTTGTGTTCTCCTATGGAGCTTTTAGTGTTTCCGCATACCGCAGCACACGACATAGCTTTGCAGACGATAAATGTAACCGTTTCAGAGAAAAGAGCAGCCAATGTGACGATCTGGCTGTAAGTCGATTCGACAACAAATGATGAAAACGGACGGATTTCTCAGGTTTTTACTACATATGAACACTTTTCACATTCTCCCGTGCAACGCTGCTGCTATTACTGCTTTCATGCAAAATCTTAAGGTCCTAGCTTCAATCGAAGGCACCAAACATGGGTAAAAAGTCAATAATCGATAACTAAAACATGAATTGTACTGCTTCATCCTGGGTATTACATCTTTTTCGAAGCTTCTTCTGTGTTCTATTATGGTGCTTTTAGTGTCTCCGCATACCTTAGCACGCGACATAGCTTTGCAGACGATAAATGTAACCGTTTCAGAGAGAAGAGCGGCCAATGTGGCGATCTGGCTTTAAGTCGATTCGAGAACAAATGACGAAAACGGACGGATTTCTCAGGTCTTTACTGCATATGAACAATTTTTACATTCTCACGGGCAATGCGGCTGCTAGTCGTCCTTTCATGCAAAATTTTAACGTCCGAGCTCATCATCAATGCACCAAAGTTGGCTAAAAAGTCAATAATGGATAACTAAAACTTGACTTGTACTGCTTCTTACTAAATATTACATCAACTTAGAAGCTGCTTCTGTGTTCTCCTACGGTGCTTTTAATGTCTCCGCATACCGCAGCACACGACATAGCTTTGCAGACAATAAATGTAACCGTTTCGGAGAGAAGAGCGACCAATGTGACGATCTGGCTTAAACTCGATTCGATAACAAATGTCGGAAACGGAAGGATTTCACGGGTTTTTACTACATATGAACATTTTTCATATTCTCCCGTGCAACGCGGCTGCTAGTCCTCCTTACATGCAAAATCTTAAGGTCCGAGCTCATGTCCAATTCACCAAGGACGGGTAAATAGTTAATAATTGATAACTAAAACTTGAATTGTACTACCTCTTACTGGCTATTACTTTAACTCAGAAGCTTCTTCTGCGTTCTACTATGGTGCTTTTAGTGTCTCCGCATACCGCAGCACGCGACATAGCTTTGCAGACGATAAATGTTAACCGTTTCAGAGAGAAGAGCGGCCAATGTGACGATCTGGCTTTAAGTCGATTAGATAACAAATGACGAAAACGGACGATTTTCTCAGGTTTTTACTACATATGAACACTTTTCACATTCTCTTGTGCAACGCGGCTGCTAGTTTTCCTTTCATGCAAAATCCTAAGGTCATAGCTCATGTCTAAGGCACCAAAGTAAGGTAAAAAGTCAATAATCGATAGCTAAAATTTGAATTGTACTGCTTCTTCCTGGCTATTACATCAACTTAGAAGCCTCTTCTGTGTTCTCCTGTGGTGCTTTTAGTGTCTCCGCATACCGCAGCACGCGACATAGCTTTGCAGACGTTAAGTGTAATCGTTTCGGAGAGAAGAGCGACCAATGTGACGATCTGTCTTAAACTCGATTCGATAACAAATGACAAAAACGGACGGATTTCTCAAGTTTTTACTACATATGAACACTTTTCACATTCTCCCGTGCAACGCAGCTGCTAGTCCTCTTTTCATGCAAAATCTTAAGGTCCTAGCTCATGTCCAAGGCACCAAAGGAAGGTTAAAAGTCGATAATCGGTCACTAAAACTTGAATTGTACTGCTCCTTACAGGCTATTATATCAACTTAGAAGCTTCTTCTGTGTTCTACTATTGTGGTTTTAGTGTCTCCGCATACCGCAGCACTCGACATAGCTTTGCAGACGATAAATGTAACATTTTCAGAGAGAAGAGCAACCATTGTGACGATCTTACTTTAAGTCGATTCGATAACAAATGACGAAAACGGACGGATTTCTCAGGTTTTTACTACATATGAACACTTTTCACATTCTCTGGTGCAACGCGGCTGCTAGTTTTCCTTTCATGCAAAATCCTTAAGTCATAGCTCATGTCTAAGGCACCGCATACCGCAGCTCGCAACATAGCTTTGCAGACGATAAATGTAACCGTTTCAGAGAGCAGAGCGGCCTATATGACGATCTGGCCTTAACTCGATTCGATAATAAATGACGAAAATGGACAGATTTCTCAGTTTTTTACTACATATGAACTCTTTTCACATTCTCCCGTGCAACTCGGCTGCTAGTCCTCCATTCATGAAAAATCTTAAGGTCCTAGCTCATGTCCAAGGCACCAAAGAAGGGTTAAAAGTCAATAATCGATAAGTAAAACTTGCATTGTACTGCTTCTTACTGGCTATTACATCAACTGAGAAGCTTCTTCTTTGTTCCACTATGGTGCTTTTAGTGTCTCCGCATACCGCAGCACGCGACATAGCTTTGCAGACGATAAATGGTAACCGTTTCAGAGAGAAGAGCGGCCAATGTGACGATCTGGCTTAAACTCGATTCGATAACAAATGACGAAAACGGACGGATTTCTCAAGTTTTTACTACATATGAACACTTTTCACATTCTCCCTTGTAATGCGGCTGCTAGTCCTCCTTTCATGCAAAATCTTAAGGTCCTAGCTCATGTCTAAGTCACCAATGACGGGTTAAAAGTCAATAATCGATAACTAAAACTTGAGTTCTACTTCTTCTTACTGGCTATTATATCAACTTAGAAGCCTCTTCTGTGTTCTCCTATGGTGCTTTTAGTGTCTCCACATAGCGCAGGACGCGATATAGCTTTGCAGACGATAAATGTAACCGTTTCAGAGAAAAGAGCGGCCAATGTGACGATTCGATAACAAATGACGAAAACGGATGGATTTCTCAGGTTTTGACTACATATGAACACTTTTCACATTCTCCCGGGCAACGCGGCTGCTAGTCCTCCTTTCATGCAAAGTCTTAAGGTCCTAGCTCATGTCCAAGGCACCAAAGAAGGGTAAAAAGTCAATAATCGATAACTAAAACTTGAATTGTACTGCTTCTTACATCTATTACACCAACTTAGAAGCTTCTTCTGTTTTCTACTATGGTGCTTTTAGTGTCTCCGCATACCGCAGCACGCGACATAGTTTTGCAGACGGTAAATGTAACCGTTTAAGAGAGAAGAGCGGCCAATGTGACGATCTGGCTTTAACTCGATTCGATCATAAATAACGAAAACGGACAGATTTCTCAGCTTTTTACTACATATGAACACTTTTCACATGCTCCCGTGCAACGCGGTTGCTAGTCCTCCTTTCATGTAAAATCTTAGGGTCCTAGCTCATGATCAAGGCACCAAAGTTGGCTAAAAAGTCAATAATCGATAACTAAAACTTGAATTGTACTCCTTCTTACTGGCTATTACATCAACTTAGAAGCTTCTTCTGTGTTCCACTATGGTGCTTTTAGTGTCTCCGCATACCGCAGCACGCGACATAGCTGTCCATCGACAGGGGATCTCAAGTTGATTCCGTATTTCTAGATTTCCGGAAAGCTTTTAACACCGTTCCTCATAAGCTACTTCTAATCAAGCTGCGGAGCTATAGGGTATCGTCTCAGTTGTGCGACTGGATTCGTGATTTCCTGTCAGGAAGGTCGCAGTTCGTAGTAATAGACGGCAAATCATCGAGTAAAACTAAAGTGATATCAGGTGTTCCCCAGGGAAGCGTCCTGGGACCTCTACTGTTCCTGATCTATATAAATGACCTGGGTGACAACCTGAGCAGTTCTCTTAGACTGTTCGCAGATGATAATGTAATTTACCGTCTAGTAAGGTCATCCGAAGACCAGTATCAGTTGCAAAGCGATTTAGAAAAGATTGCTGTATGGTGTGTCAGGTGGCAGTTGACGAAATGTGTGAGATGATCCACATGAGTTCCAAAAGAAATACGTTGGAATTCGATTACTCGATAAATAGTACAATTCTCAAGGCTGTCAATTCAACTAAGTACCTGGGTGTTAAAATTACGAACAACTTCAGTTGGAAGAACCAGATAGATAATATTGTCGGGAAGGCGAGCCAAAGGTTGCGTTTCATTGGCAGGACACTTAGAAGATGCAACAAGTCCACTAAAGAGACAGCTTACACTACACTCGTTCGTCCTCTGTTAGAATATTGCTGCGCGGTGTGGGATCCTTACCAGGTGGGATTGACGGAGGACATCGACAGGGTGCAAAAAAGGGCAGCTCGTATTGTATTATCACGTTATAGGGGAGAGAGTGTGGCAGAGATGATACACGAGTTGGGATGGAAGTCATTACAGCATAGACGTTTTTCGTCGCGGCGAGACCTTTTTACGGAATTTCAGTCACCAACTTTCTCTTCCGAATGCGAAAATATTTTGTTGAGCCCAACCTACATAGGTAGGAATGATCATCAAAATAAAATAAGAGAATTCAGAGCTCGAACAGAAAGGTTTAGGTGTTCGTTTTTCCCGCTAGCTGTTCGGGAGTGGAATACTAGAGAGATAGTATGATTGTGGTTCGATGAACCCTCTGCCAAGCAGTTAAATGTGAATTGCACAGTAGTCATGTAGATGTAGATGTAGAAATGTAACATTTTCAGAGAGAAGAGGGGCCAATGTGACGATCTGGCTTTAAGTCGATTCGATAACAAATGACGAAAACGGATGGATTTCTCAGGTTTTTACTACATATGAACACTTTTCACATTCTCCCGTGCAACGCGGCGGCTAGTCCTCCTTTCATGCAAAATCTTAAGGTCCTAGCTCATGTCTAAGGCACCAATGTAGGGTAAAAAGTCAATAATCGATAACTAAAATTTGAATTGTACTGCTTCTCATTGGCTATTACATCAACTTAGAAGCTTCTTCTGTGTTCTACTATGGTGCTTTTAGTGTCTCCGCTTACCGCATTACGTGACATACACTCCTGGAAATGGAAAAAAGAACACATTGACACCGGTGTGTCAGACCCACCATACTTGCTCCGGACACTGCGAGAGGGCTGTACAAGCGATGATTACACGCACGGCACAGCGGACACACCAGGAACCGCGGTGTTGGCCGTCGAATGGCGCTAGCTGCGCAGCATTTGTGCACCGCCGCCGTCAGTGTCAGCCAGTTTGCCGTAGCATACGGAGCTCCATAGCAGTCTTTAACACTGGTAGCATGCCGCGACAGCGTGGACGTGAGCCGTATGTGCAGTTGACGGACTTTGAGCGAGGGCGTATAGTGGGCATGCGGGAGGCCGGGTGGACGTAACGCCGAACTGCTTAACACGTGGGGCGTGAGATCTCCACAGTACATCGATGTTGTCGCCAGTGGTCGGCGGAAGGTGCACGTGCCCCCCTCGACCTGGGCCCGGACCGCAGCGACGCACGGATGCACGCCAAGACCGTAGGATCCTACGCAGTGCCGTAGGGGACCGCACCGCCACTTCCCAGCAAATTAGGGACACTGTTGCTCCTGGGGTATCGGCGAGGACCATTCGCAACCGTCTCCATGAAGCTGGGCTACGGTCCCGCACACCGTTAGGCCGTCTTCCGCTCACGCCCCAACATCGTGCAGACCGCCTCCAGTGGTGTCGCGACAGGCGTGAATCGAGGGACGAATGGAGACGTGTCGACTTCAGCGAAGAGAGTCGCTTCTGCCTTGGTGCCAATGATGGTCGTATGCGTGTTTGGCACCGTGCAGGTGAGCGCCACAATCAGGACTGCATACGACCGAGTCACACAGGGCCAACACCCGGCATCATGGTGTGGGGAGCGATCTCGTACACTGGCCGTACACCTCTGGTGATCGTCGAGGGGACACTGAATAGTGCACGGTACATCCAAACCGTCATCGAACCCATCGTTCTACCATTCCTAGACCGGCAAGGGAACTTGCTGTTCCAACAGGACAATGCACGTCCGCATGTATCCCGTGCCACCCAACGTGCTCTAGAAGGTGTAAGTCAACTACCCTGGCCAGCAAGATCTCCGGATCTGTCCCCCATTGAGCATGTTTGGGACTGGATGAAGCGTCGTCTCAAGCGGTCTGCACGTCCAGCACGAACGCTGGTCCAACTGAGGCGACAGGTGGAAATGGCATGGCAAGCTTTTCCACAGGACTACATCCAGCATCTCTACGATCGTCTCTATGGGAGAATAGCAGCCTGCATTGCTGCGAAAGGTGGATTTACACTGTACTAGTGCCGACATTGTGCATGCGCTGTTGCCTGTGTCTATGTGCCTGTGGTTCTGTCAGTGTGTTCATGTGATGTATCTGACCCCAGGAATGTGTCAATAAAGTTTCTCCTTCCTGGGACAATGAATTCACGGTGTTCTTATTTCATTTTCCAGGACTGTATCTTTGCAAACGATAAATGTAACCGTTTAAGAGAGAAGAGCGGCCAATGTGACGATCTGGCTTTAAGTCGATTCAATAACAGACTACGACAACGGACGGATTTCTCAGATTTTTACTACATATTAACACTTTTCACATACTCCCGTGCAACGCGGCTGCTATTCCTCCTTTCATGCAAAATCTTAAGGTCCTAGCTCATGTCCAAGGCACCAAAGAAGGGTAAAAAGTCAATAATCGATAACTAAAACTTGAATTGTACTGCTTCATCCTGGGTATTACATCAACTTAGAAACTTCATCTGTGTTCTACTATGGTGCTTTTAGTGACTCCGCATACCGCAGCACGCGACATAGCTTTGCAGACGATAAATGTAACCGTTCCAGAGAGAAGGGCGGCCAACGTGACGATCTGGCTTTAAGTCGATTCGATAACAAATGACGAAAACGGATGGATTTCTCAGGTTATTACTACATATGAACACTTTTCACATTCTCCCGTGCAACGCGGCTGCTAGTCCTCCTTGCATGCAAAATCTTAAGGTCCTAGCTCATGTCCAAGGCACCAAAACAGGCAAATAAGTCAATAACCGATATCTACTGATTCTTGAAATGTACTGATTCTTACCGGCCGATTACATCTTCTTAGAAGTTTCCTCTGAGTTCTACTATGGTGTTCTCAGTTTTTTCCGCTCACGGCAACCCCGGACATAATTTTGCAGACGATAAATCGATTGGGAGCGAAAGGCGGCCAAGGTGACGATCTGGCAACAGGTCGATTCGATAGCAAATGACGAAAACAGGCGAATTTCTCAGGTGTTTTCTACATATGAACACTTTTCACGTTCGCCCGTGCAACGTGGCGTCCGGGCGCTCTTTCATACAATACCGTAAGGTCCTAGCTCATGTCCAAGACAGCAAAGCAGGCAAATAAGTCAATAACCGATATCTAAAACTTGAAATGTACTGCTTCTTACCGGCCGATTACATCTTCTTAGAAGCTTCTTCTGTATTCTACTATGGCGTTTTCAGTTTTTTCCGCACACCGCAACCCCGGACATAATTTCGCAGACGATAAATGTGACCGATTCGGAGAGAAAGGCGGCCAATGTGACGATCTGGCAACAGGTCGATTCGATAGCAAATGATGAAAACGGGCGAATTTCTCAGGTGTTTTCTACATATGAACACTTTTCACGTTCTCCCATGCAACGTGGCGTCCGGGCGCTCTTTCATACAATACCGTAAGGTCCTAGCTCATGTCCAAGGCACCAAAACAGGAAAATAAGTCTATAACCGATATCTAAAACTTGAAATGTACTGCTTCTTACTGGCCGATTACACCTTCTTAGGAGCTTCTTCTGTGTTCTACTATGGTGTTTTCAGTTTTTTACGCATACCGCAACCAGCGAAATAATTTTTCAGATGATAAGTGTAACCGTTTCAGAGAGAAAAGCGGCCAATGTGACGATCTGGCAATAATTTCAATCGATAGCAAATAATGAAAACGGGCGAATTTCTCAGGTGTTTACTACATATGAACACTTTTCAAATTCTCCCTGCAACGTGGCGTCCAGGCGTCGTTTCATGCAAAACCTTAAGGTAGTAGCTCATGTCCAAGACACCAAAGCAGGCAAATAAGTCAATAACCGTTATCTAAAACTTGAAGTGCACTGCTTCTTACTGGCCGATTACATGTTCTTAGAAGCTTCTTCTGTGTTCTACTATGGTGTTTTCAGTTTATTCCGCATACTGCAAAACGTGAAGTAATTATCCAGACGATAAATGTAACCGCTTGAGAGAGAAAAACGGCCAATGTGACGATCTGGCAATAAGTCGTTTCGATAGCAAATGAAGAAAACGGGCGATTTTCTCAGGTGTTTACTACATATCAACACTTTTCACATTCTACCGTGCAACGTGCCGTGCAGGCGTCGTTTCATGCAAAACCTTAAGTTCCTAACTCATGTCCAAGGCACCAAAACAGGAAAATAAGTCAATAATCGATATCCAAAACAAGAAACGTACTGGTTCTTACTGGCCGATTACATCTTCTTAGAAGCTTCTTCTGTGTTCTACTATGATGTTTTCAGTTTTTTACGCATACCGCAACCCGCGACGTAATTTTACAGATGATAAGTGTAACCGTTTCAGAGAGAAAAGCGGCCAATGTGACGATCTGTCATTAATTTCAATCGATTGCAAATGATGAAAACGGGCGAATTTCTCAGGTGTTTACTACATATGAACACTTTTCACATTCTCCCTGCAACGTGGCGTCGAAGCGTCGTTTCATGCAAAACCTTAAGGTAGTAGCTCATGTCCAAGACACCAAAGCAGGCAAATAAGTCAATAACCGATATCTAAAACTTGAAATGTACTGCTTCTTACTGGCCTATTACTCCTTCTTAGAAGCTTCTTCTGTGTTCTACTATGGTGTTTTCAGTTTATTCTGCATACCTCAAAACGCGCCGTAATTTTGCAGACGATAAATGTAACCGCTTCAGAGAGAAAAACGGCCAATGTGACGATCTGGCAATAGGTCGATACGTTAGCAAATGACGAAAACGGGCGAATTTCTCAGGTGTTCTCAGTGTTTTCTACATATGAACACTTTTCACATTCTCCCGTGCAACGTGGCGTCCAGGTGACGTTTCATGCAAAACCTTAAGGTCCTACCTTATGTCCAAGACACCAAAGCCGGCAAATGAGTAATAACCGATATTTAAAACTTGAAATGTACTGTTCCTTACTGGCCGATTACATCTTCTAAGAAGCTGGTTCTGTGTTCTACTATGGTGTTTTTAGTTTTCTCCGCATACCGCATCAGGCGACATAATTTTTCAGACCATAAATGTAACCGTTTCAGACAGAAAAGCGGCTAATTTGACGATCTGGCAATAAGTCGATTCGATAGCAAATGACGAAAAAGGGCGAATTTCTCAGGTGTTTTCTACATATGAACACTTTTCATATTCTCCCGTGCAATGTGGCGTCCTGCCGTCGTTTCATGCAAAACCTTAAGGTCCTAGCTCATGTCCAAGACACCAAAGCAGGCAAATAAGCCAAAAACCGATATCTAAAACTTGAAATGTACTGCTTCTTACTGGCCGATTACATCTTCTTAGAAGCTTCTTCTGTGTTCTACTATGGTGTTTTTAGTTTTTTCCGCATTCCACATCACGCGATATAAATTTTCAGACGATAAATGTAACCGCTACAGAGAGAAAATTGGCCAATGTGACGATCTGGCAATAACTCGATTCGATAGCAAATGACGAAAACTGGGGCATTTCTCAAGTGTTTAGTACATATGAACACTTTTCACATTCTCGCGTGCAACCTGGCTGAGTGACCTCGTTTCATGCAAAATCGTAAGGTTGTAGCTCATGTTTCAGGCACCAAAGCCGGCTAATAAGACAGTAATCGATAACTGAAACTTGAATTGTAGTGCTTCTTACTGGCCGATTACATCAACTTAAAAGCTTCTTCTGTGATTTACTATGGTGGTTTTAGTGTCTCCGCATTACCGCAGCACACGACATAGCTTTTCAGACGATAAATGTAACCGTTGCAGAGAGAAAATCGGTCAATGTGACGATCTGGAATTAAGTCGATTCGTTAGCAAGTGACGAAATCGGGCGGATTTCTCAGGTTTTTACTCCATATGAACACTTTTCACATTCTCCCGTGCAACGTGGCCGACTGACCTCGATTCATGCAAAACGTGAAGTTGTAGGTCATGTTTCAGGCACTAAAGCCGGCTAATAAGTCAGTATTCGGTAACTGAAACTTGGATAGTAGTGCTTCTTACTGGCCGATTACATCAACTTAGAAGCTTCTTCTGTGATTTACTATGGTGATTGTAGTGTCTCTGCATTACCACAGCACACGACATAGCTTTGCAGACGATAAATGTTACACTTGCAGTGGGAAAAGCGGTCAATGTGACGATCTCGCATTAAGTCGATTCGATACCAAATGACAAAAACGGGCGAATTTCTCAGGTTTTTACTACATATGAACACTTTTTACATTCTTCCGTGCAACATGGCTGACTGACCTCGTTTCATGGTAAATCTTAAGGTCGTCGGCCATTCCAAAGGTACAAAGGCCGGCTAATAAATGAGTAATCGATAACTAAAAATTGAATTGTACTACTTCTTACTGGCAGATTACATGAACTTGGAAGCTCCTCGCTGTGTTCTACTGTGCTGCTTTTAGTGTCTCCGCATACCGCGGCACGCGACAAAAGTTTGCAGACGAGAAATGTAACCGTTTCAGAGAGAAAAGCGGCCTATGTTTCGATCTGGCATTACGTTGATTCGGTAGCAAATGTCGAAAATGGGCGGATTTCTTAGTGTTTTACCACATATGAACACTTTTCACATTCTCCCATGCAACGTAGCTGCCTGACCTCGTATCATGCCAAATCTTAAGGTCCTAGCTCATGACCAAAGCACCAAAGCCGGCTACTTAGTCAATAATCGATAACTAAAATTTCTATTGTAGAGTGAATTACAGGCCTACTACATCAACGAAGAAGCTTTTTCTGTGATCTGGTATTAAGTCGTTTCTATAGCAAATGACGAAAACTGGCGGATTTCTTACGTTTTTACTACATATGAACACCTTTCACATTCTCCTGTGCAACGTAGCTGCTAGACCTCCTTTCATGCAAAATCTGAAGGTTGTTGGCCGTGCCCAAGGCACCAAGGCCGGCTAATAAGTCAATAATCGATACCTAAAACTTGAATTGTACTGCTTCTTACTGGCCGATTACATTAACTTAGAAACTTCTCCTGTGTTCTACTGTGGTGCTTTTAGTGTCCCCGCATACCGCATCACGCGAAATAAGTTTGCAGACGATAAATGTAACCGTTTCAGAGATAAAAGCGGACAATGTTTCGATCTGGCATTAAGTTGATTCGATAACAAATGAAGATAACTGGCGGATTTCTTACTGTCTCACTACATATGAACACTTTCGACATTCTCGCGTGCAACGTAGCTGCCAGACCTCGTTTCATGCCAAATCGGAAGGTCGTCGGCCGTGCCCAAGGCACCAACGCCGGCGAAAAATTCAACAATCGATAACTAAAACTTGAATTGTACTGCTTCTTACTGGAAAATTACATCAACTTAGAAGCTTCTTCAATGTGCTACTATGGTTCTTTTAGTGTCTCCGCATACCGCAGCACGCGACAAAAGTTTGCAGACGATAAATGTAACCATATCACAGAGAAAAGCGGCCAATGTATCGATCTGGCATTACGTTGATTCGAAAGCAAATGACGAAAACGGGCTGATTTCGTAGTGTTTCACTACATATGAATACTTTTCACATTCTCCCGTGGAACATAGCAGCCAGACCTCGTTTCATGCCAAATCTTTAGGTCGTCGGCCATGCCCAAGGCACCAAGGCCGGCTAATAAGTCAATAATCGATACCTAAAACTTGAATTGTACTGCTTCTTACTGGCCGATTACATCAACCTAGAAGCTTCTTCTGTTTTGCTTGTTGTGTCCCCACGTTCCGCAGCACACGACATAGGTTAGCAGTCTCAAAAAATGGCCTTTTTTCATTCTGCCGTCCACCGAGCCTCCTCCATACCACTTTTAACAGGAAAGTTTAATGAGGAGATTAATTTACTTAATACCATAGCAGTCAATAATGAATACACGCCTAACATAGTGGACGATATCCAAAGAAAGAAAACTGCAAGAACTACCATGCTCAACACCTCATGCACTGAAATTAACCCAAAAACACGGTTTTCTATTCCTTTCATAGGACCCACTTCCCATCAGATTCAGCGCATGCTTCGCAACAAATACAACTGCAATGTTGCCTTCTCTACTAATAATAATCTAAAGAGATAATACATTCGTAATTTGAGATCCTTTCGCTCTCCTACAGAAAGTTCTGGCGTTTATAAAATCATCTGCGATACCTGCTCCTCCTATTGTATAGGGCAACCCCTACATCCTTTCAGATATAAAGAACATCTTTTGATAAAGAACGGCAGCAAGCCCCTAAATTCGTCGTTTGCCGATCATCTCTTAATTACTTGACACGTGCCTAAAGCCATAGGCGATAACAATATTCTGCATACGGAAAAGGAGGGCCGTAGGTTAGATGTCTTATAGCAATTGGAGATTTTCAAACATCTCACTCGTTATGATGGCCTCATTCTCAATGAACAGCTGCAGCTGCGAAATAAAAACTTTTTGGACTGTTTAAAGCCATTGCTTGATCTTTGAGTCAGACTTCCTCATTCAGTTTACCGAAATGTTGTTTTCCTGTCACATGTTTGCTGTTTTCTTGTATGTCATAACTAACGTTTTTCGTTTAAAAATGTATATCTATTTAAAGTAGATAAATATGTAACTACATCCTGATATTATTAATTTTTACGTTATGCCTGAATCAGCTGCATCATAGTTTCATGTGTGTAATTTTGAATGTACAGTAGCCTAGTTGTTTCTGCGCCTACTAGATGGCGCTCATAGAAACACCATGTTTACTTGCCCACACTTTCTAAAGTGGGCACCTTAGTATCGTTGCATCCGTTGTTCACAGTACGAGCAGCCCTTTGCGACTCGCCATCTCACAAGTGTTTATGACGTCGCCTTTCCGGCTTAGATCTTTTTTATTATGTGATTTGTAAGTACTGCATCAATTCGATTTAGTGCAAACTTTAATCTTATTAGTGTACAGTCCATCTAATATTTTAGTACAGTTAATCTAATTCTGCTGGGGACGCTCACAGTAGCGTCGAAACCAGGTCAATTTTGACTTAATATTTGTGACTGAGGGTTTATCTGTGAAAATATAATTCTGACACGGCCATTGAACCTTAGCAGCTGTGTTCAATGTTTTATATTTCTTACCTGCACAGGTCTCTAACGCTGTTTCTAAATACGACGAATTATAAAAGAAAATTTTAAATATTAGCATGGCAATTTTAACAAGCAGTGTGAAAAAAATGGGGCTTGTCCCGACTTATACAAAAGCCTACATCAATTTTTCTGTATGTATGAAAAATCCAGTCCTTTAGACCTATCATTAAGAATATTTCTAATAGGCTGAAAGAGCCTAACACTGAAGACCGTCTTAACGAAGAAGCATACCATTTGTACTGAAATATTACAAACACTTATCGTGTTAACTATAATTTTAATATTGACATGTGGACTCAAATTAACGAACATCTAGAGATTTGTAAAATAGGTATATTGCAGAAACACGAGATGAAGTTTAGCAGTCTTTTTTGTCTGCTTTCTAATGAAAATGCCCTCAGAATACATTTCAAAAAAGCAGTCACGTCTTTCATGTACAAATTTTAAATAAAAAAAACATCGTCTCTACTGAGAATCAAAAAGTCCAGTTAGGAAGAGGACTAAAATACAATGTCAGACCTAACCTGTCAGACAGAAATGTGGGAAAATATGCTTGTTGATTTAAAAGTAGGTCTCGATTATAATAAGATAATGCTTTTCAAGCCACAATTGTGAATGATGTAACCCGCATGTTAGAGAAAAATGCAACTACTTTATCTAATGCTATGCATCAAGGAAGAATTTTAGTAACTTCCGTTAATAATAAACTTAAAACAGCAAATGCTTTAATAACTAAATCCGATAAAGTTTGTTGTCTGTTCATTGCTTATATTTCTGAATATATTTCTAAAGCTGAAAATTTCTTCAGTGAGAAAAACATATCGGAGCTGCATGATGATCCGACTCCTAAATTACAGAAAGTAAGGTCAGCCATTAACAATGCAAAATTTCTTATAAAACGTTTCAAATAGAATCTACTCATCAATATGAACCCTCAGCCCCCTAAGCTTCGGTCACAATTCAAAATTCATAAACCTAATCATCCAGTACGTCCAATCTCCACTAATATGAATGGCGCATATCACGATTTGGCCCGGTCTCTTCACGAAACTTTGAAAAATCCTTCATTTTCGGAAATAACTATTCCGTTCCTAACAATCACGTTATGGTCCAAAATATTAAAAACTTAGTATGCAGTTCAGACACCAAGCTTTTTTCCTTAGATATTAAAAATCTTTATACCAAAGACCCGGTACATAAGACGCTCATCATTGTGGAAGAAAACTTACGTCAATTTAAGAAAGATCTATCAGATAAACAGGTTACTGATTTTATGGATCTCATTAATGTCAAGTACAACTACATTGAATTCAACGGACAACTGTACCAGCGGTCTGATGGGCTCGCTATGGGCAACTCTTTAGCCCGCATCCTCGCCGACATCTTTGCCAATTCCTTAGAAACGAAGCTGTTTAACCGTGTCTCAGCAGCTTAGAGGGTAAAAATCGTAGAGGGAGACCAAGAGATGAATACACTCAGCAGATTCAGAAGGATGTAGGTTGCAGTAGGTACTGGGAGATGAAGCAGCTTGCACAGGATAGAGTAGCATGGAGAGCTGCATCAAATCACTCAGGACTGAAAAGTCGCTTCACTAGGTATCCTTTCTTAAACAAGATGTTGTTGTTGTGGTCTTCAGTCCTAAGACTGGTTTGATGCAGCTCTCCATGCCTCTTTATCCTTTGCAAGCCTCTTCATCTCCCACTACCTACTGCAACCTACATCCTTCTGAATCTGCTTAGTGTATTCATCTCTCGGTCTCCCTCTACTATTTTATCCCTCCACGCTGCCCTCCAATACTAAATTGGTGATCCCTTGATGCCTCAGAACATGCCCTACCAACCGATCCCTCCTTCTCGTAAAGTTGTGCCACAAACGTCTCTTCTCTCCAATCCTATTAAATACCTCCTCGTTAGTTATGTGATCTACCCATCTAATCTTCAGCATTCTTCTGTAGCACCACATTTCGAAAGCTTCTATTCTGTTCTTGTCCATACTATTTATTGTCCATGTTTCACTTCCATACATGGCTACACTCCATACAAATACTTTCAGAAATGACTTCCTGACACTTAAATCTATACTCGATGTTAACAAATTTCTCTTCTTCAGAAATGCTTTCCTTGCCATTGCCAGTCTACATTTTATATCCTCTCTACTTCGACCGTCATCAGTTATTTTGCTCCCCAAATAGCAAAACTCCTTTACTACTTTAAGTGTCTCATTTCCTAATCTAATTCCCTCAGCATCACCCGACTTAATTTGACTACATTCCATTATCCTCGTTTTGCTTTTGTTGTTCATCTTATACCTCCTTTCAAGACACTGTCCATTCCATTTAACTGCTCTTCCAAGTCCTTTTCTGTCTCTGAGAGGATTACAATGTCATCGGCGAACCTCAAACTTTTTATTTCTTGTCTCTGGATTTTAATACCTATGCCGAATTTTTCTTTTGTTTCCTTTACTTCTTGCTCAATATACAGATTGAATAACATCGGGGACAGGCTACAACCGTGTCTCACTCTCTTCCCAACTACTGCTTCCCTTTCATGTCCCTTGACTCTTATAACTGCCATCTGGTTTCTGTACAAATTGTAAATAGCCTTTCGCTCCCTTTATTTTACCTCAGCCACCTTTAGAATTTGAAAGAGTATTCCAATCTACATTGTCAAAAGCTTTCTCTAAATCTATAAATGCTAAAAACGTAGGTTTGCCTTTCCTTAATCTTTCTTCTAAGATAAGTTGTAAGGTCAGTATTGCCTCACGTATTCCAGTATTTCTATGGAATCCAAACTGATCTTCCCCGAGGTCGGTTTCTACTAGTTTTTCCATTCGTCTGTAGAGAATTCGTGTTTGTATTTTGCAGCTGTGACTTATTAGACTGATAGTTCAGTAATTTTCATATCTGTCAACACCTGCTTTCTTTGGGATTGGAATTATGATGTTGTTCTTGAAGTCTGAGGGTATTTCGCCTGTTTCATACATCTTGCTCACCAGATGGTAGAGTTTTGTCAGGACTGGCACTCCCAAGGCCGTTAGTAGTTCCAATGGAAAGTTGTCTATTCCGGGGACTTGTTTCGACTCAGGTCTTTCAATGCTCTGTCAAACTCTTCACGCAGTATCGTATCTCCCATCTCATCCTCTTCCTCCTCCATTTCCATAGTATTGTCCTCAGCAACATCTCCCTTGTATAGACCCCTCTATATACTCCTTCCACCCTTCTGCTTTCCCTTCTTTGCTTAGAACTGGGTTTCCATCTGAGCTCTTGAAGTTCATACAAGAGGTTCTCTTATCTCCAAAGGTCTCTTTAATTTTCCTGTAGCCAGTATCTATGTTCTCTAGTGAGATAAGCCTCTACATCCTTACATTTGTCCTCTAGCCATCCATGCTTAGCCATTTTGCAGTTCCTGTCGATCTCATTTTTGGGAAGTTTGTATTCCTTTTTGCGTGCTTTATTTATTGCATTTTTATATTTTCTCCTTTCATCAATTAAATCTATTATTTCTGTTACCCAAGGATTTCTACTAGCCCTCGTCCTTATACCTACTTGATCCTCCGCTGCCTTCATCCCTCAAAGCTACCTGTTTTTCTTCTACTGTATTTCTTTCACCCATTCCTGTCAATTGTTCCTTTATGCTCTCCCTGAAACTCTGTACAACATCTTGTTCTTTCTCTTTATCCAGATCCCATCTCCTTAAATTCCCACCATTTTGCAGTTTCTTCAGTTTTAACCTACAGGTCATAACCAATAGATTGTGGTCAGTCTACATCTGACCCTGGAAGTGTCTTACAATTTAAAACCTGGTTCCTAAATCTGTCTTACCACTATATAATCTGATACCTTTTAGTATTTCCAGGGTTCTTCCATGTATACAACCTTCTTTCATGATTGTTAAACCAAGTGTTAGCTATGATTAAGTTGTGCTCTGTGCAATATTCTACCACGTGGCTTCCGCTTTCATTTCTCTCCCCCAATCCATATTCACCTACTACGTTCCCTTCTCTCCCTTTTCCTACTACCGAATTCCAGTCACCCATGACTATTAAATTTTCGTCACCCTTCAGTACCTGAATGATGTCTTTTATTTCATCATACATTTCAATTTCTGCATCTGCAGAGCTAGTTGGCATATAAACTTGTACTACTGTAATAGGTGTGGGCTTCATATCTATTTTGGCCACAATAATACGTTCACTATGCTGTTTGTAGTAGCTTACCTGCATTCCTATTTTCCTATTCATTATTAAACCTACTCCTGCATGACCCCTATTTGATTTTGTTTATAACCCTGTAGTCACCTGACCAGAAGCCTTGTTCCTCCTGCCACCGAACTTCACCAATTCCCACTATATCTAACTTTAACCTATCCATTTCCCTTTTTAAATTCTCTAACCTACCCGCCCGATTAAGGGATCTGACATTCCACGCTCCAATCCGTAGAACACCTGTTTTCTTTCTCCTGATAACGACATCCTCTTGAGTAGTCCCCGCCCGGAGATCCGAATGGGGTACTATTTTACCTCCGGAATATTTTAGCCAAGAGGACGCCATCATCATTTAATAATACACTAAAGCTGCATGCCCTCGGGAAAAATTACGGCCATAGTTTCTCCTTGTTTTCAGCCGTTCACAGTACCAGCACAGCAAGGCTGTTTTGGTTATTGTTACAAGGCCATATCAGTCAATCATCCAGACTGTTGCCCTTGCAACTACTGAAAAGGCTGCTGCCCCGCTTCAGGAACCACACGTTTGTCTGGCCTCTCAACAGATACCCCTCCGTTGTGGTTGCACCTACGGTATGGCTATCTGTATCGCTGAAGCACGCAAGCCTCCCCTCCAACGGCAAGGTCCATGGTTCATGGGGGAGGTTACACAAGATACGTTCATGATATTCTAGTCACCTATAACAGACCCGCCGATAGAAATGATCATATATTTACTACCCCCATGAAAAAATTTCTTTCACTATTGAACTCGAAAGCGATAACCGCCAATTTAAATAATTTAGACTTGACGCTTACAATAGAAGACAATATCACTTTCAATATTTTTCGAAAATATTCTTCCTCTTTTCATCTCAAAAAATGGCCTTTTTTCACTCTGCCGTCCACCGAGCCACCTCCATACCACTTTCAACAGAAAACTTTAATGAGGAGATTAATTTACTTAATACCATAGCAGTCAATAATGAATACACGCCTAACATAGTGGACGATATCCTAAAAAAAAAACTGCAAGAACTACCACGCTCAACACCTCATGCACTGAAATTAACCCAAAAACACGTTTTTCTAGTTCTTTCATAGGACACACTCCCCATCAGATTCAGTGCATGCTTCGCAACAAATACAACTGCAATGTTGCCTTCTCTACTAATAATAATCCAAAAAGATACTTCAATCATAATTTGAGATCCATTCGCTCCCCTACAGAAAGTTCTGGCGTTTATAAGATCTGCGATACCTACTCCTCCTATTGTATAGGGCAACCCCTACGTCCTTTCACCATCAGATATAAAGAACATCTTTTGGGAAAGAACGGCAGCAAGCCCCTAAATTCATCCTTTGCCGATCATCTCTTAATTACTTAACACGTGCCTAAAGCCATAGGAGATAACAATATTCTGCATACGGAAAAGGAGGGCCGTAGGTTAGATGTCTTATAGGAATTGGAGATTTTCAAACATCTCACTCGTTATGATGGCCTCATTCTCAATGAACAGCTGCAGCTGCGAAATAAAAACTTTTTGGACTGTTTAAAGCCATTGCTTGATCTTTGAGTCAGACTTCCTCATTCAGTTTACCGAAATGTTGTTTTCCTGTCACATGTTTGCTGTTTTCTTGTATGTCATAACTAACGTTTTTACCTTAAAAAATGTATATCTATTTAAAGTAATAAATATGTAACAACATCCTGTTATTATTAATTCTCACTTTACGCCTGAATCAGCTGCATCACAATTTCATGTGTGTAATTTTGAATGTACAGTAGCCTAGTTGTTTCTGCGCCTACTAGATGGCGCTTGTAGCAACACCACGTGTACTTGCCCACACTCTCTAAAGTGGGCACCTCAGTATCGTTGCATCCGTTGTTCACAGTACGAGCAGCCCTTAGCGGCTCGCCATCTAACAAGTGTTCATGACGTCGGCTTTCCGGCTTAAATCTTTTTTAATATGTGACTTGTAAGTACTGCATCTTTTCGAGTCAGTACAAACTTTAATTTGATTAATGTACTATATACCTAATGTTTTAGTACAGTTAGTCTAATTCTGAAGACGACGCTCATGACTTAATATTTGTCTCAGAGAACTTATTTGTTACAATATACAAAATAAATTTACTCGTTTGTGAGAGAAATGCGACCAATGTGACGCTCTGGCATTACATCTATTAGATGGCAAATGACGAAAACGGGAGGATTTCTTAGGTTTTTACTACATATTATCACTTTTCACATTTTCTTTCGCAACATGGCTGCCAGACCTCGGACATGACCGAGGACGTTAAGAGTTGCATGAACCAAGGCACCAAACCCGGCCAATTATTCAATAATCGATAACAGAAACTTGAATTGTGCTGCTTCCTACTGGCCGATTGCATCAACTTAGTAGCTTCTACTGCGTTCTACTGTGTTCTGCTGTGTTCTACTGTGTTGCTTGTAGTGTCTCCGCATTCCGCAGCACGCGACAGAAGTTAGCAGGCGATAAATGTACACGTTTGGGAGAGAAAAGCGACCAATGCGACGATCAGGCAGTACGTCCTTAACACAGCAAATACCGAAAACGGGAGGTTTCCTCAGGTTTCTCTTAAATATTTGCTTTGGTGGAGTAATATCAAAGAGAGAAACACCACTCGATGAGCCACAAGCCCAAAAATATGCAGTGAAACACGTAATGCGCCTTACGAAGCATGAGTGAATACCATGCATTATATGGCAAACAGGAAGTGATACCATAACAACCATTTCGGCCAACCAATTCAGCACGATATTCACTGCAGATCAATCACCAGTCATCTAGAGCAAACAGTCCCTGCAATATGTTGTTGTAGCTGAACAAGTACTCATGGAACCTGTGAAAATTACTTGTGTAGTTAATTATTTCAAAGTAAATTAAAATACTGTCATCCAAAACTCAACAAACATACATAAAATCAAAGAGAGAAATCCAAACAATTATTTTCCGTCAAAAAATAATGAAATTCTTATATCCACGTCTTTTGTACCCACCAAAGATCACTTGGTGCAGATGCACTCTTATCTGAACTCTTGCGGGAATCAACGTGAAGCAGCAAGTAATGAGGGACCCATCTGTAGTGTGTGAAAAGTCAGGCATTAGGGTTGGATGTGAAGTGTGCTCAGACAGCTGAAGCATTTAAGGTGATCACTCGGGAAGTGGGAAAACCAGGCTGAGTCTGTCTGGCACAGATTGTCACTTTCTGCCATTGAATTTATATCAGTGCCAGATTAGAAATTAAATTTTGTCAAGAACCCATTATCTTATTTACACATTTGCTGAGGTAAGTGTGACAGGACCTTTATTTTTCTTTATATACATAAAGGGATAGGGTCAGCAGCAATCTGTGTCTGTTTACTGATGATGCTATAGTTTACAGGAAGGTGTTGCCATTAGGTGACTGTAGGATGATATGAGATGACTTGGACAGAATTTTTGGCTAATGTGATGTCAGCTAGCTCTAGTTGTGAAAAAATCAGTTAATGCAGATGATTAGCAATAACAAACCCATAAAGTTTGAATACAGCACTATTAGTGTCCTGCATGACAGTCAGATCATGTAAATGTCTAAGGGAACACTGCTAAGTGTCTTGAAGTGGGATAAATGTGTAAGGCAAGTGGTCGACTTTCGTTTGTTGGAATAATTTTAGGAAAATGTTGTTCATTTGTGACCCATTCTTTGGTACTGATAGTGTTTGGAATCCCCACCAGGTAGGATTAAAGCAAGACATCGAGGCAATTCACACTCTGGCTTCTAGGTTTGTTATTGGTAGGTTCAAATACACATGCAAGTATTACAGATGTGCTTTGGGAACTCAAATGGGAATCGATGAATGGAAGATGACATTGTTTCTGGAGAACACTATTGAGACAATTTCGAGAACCAGCGTTTGAAGCTGATTGCAGAATGATTCTGCTGTATGGATAGCTAGATCACCTACTAATAGTAACAGGAAAAATCAATGTCCTGTGTATGAAATAAATCTAAATATACATACATACATACATACATACATACCCCCCTGCAGGTCCGGGGGTTAAAATAGGCCCGAGGTATTCCTGCCTGTCGTAAGAGGCGACTAAAAGGAGTCCCTCCCCCTCAAGGGGGTAGTTAGCACCTGCGTCCAGAGACGGACAGTTTCACGACCTATATTTGCGTTCATTTTGGTTTTTCACTTCTTCTGGTTTCTTCCTTCCTTTGGTTGGTTCCTTTCTTTGTTCTTCTCCATCTCGCTGTCTTACTTACTCTTGTCCTTGCCTCCTTCTTGTCCTTGCCTCCTTCTTGTCCTTGCCTCCTTCTTGTCCTTGCCTCCTTCTTGTCCTTGCCTCCTTCTTGTCCTTGCCTCCTTCTTGTCCTTGCCTCCTTCTTGTCCTTGCCTCCTTCTTGTCCTTGCCTCCTTCTTGTCCTTGCCTCCTTCTTGTCCTTGCCTCCTTCTTGTCCTTGCCTCCTTCTTGTCCTTGCCTCCTTCTTGTCCTTGCCTCCTTCTTGTCCTTGCCTCCTTCTTGTCCTTGCCTCCTTCTTGTCCTTGCCTCCTTCTTGTCCTTGCCTCCTTCTTGTCCTTGCCTCCTTCTTGTCCTTGCCTCCTCCTTGTCCTTGCCTCCTCCTTGTCCTTGCCGCCTCCTTGTCCTTGCCGCCTCCTTGTCCTTGCCGCCTCCTTGTCCTTGCCGCCTCCTTGTCCTTGCCTCCTTCTTGTCCTTGCCTCCTTCTTGTCCTTGCCTCCTCCTTGTCCTTGCCTCCTCCTTGTCCTTGCCTCCTCCTTGTCCTTGCCTCCTCCTTGTCCTTGCCTCCTCCTTGTCCTTGCCTCCTCCTTGTCCTTGCCTCCTCCTTGTCCTTGCCTCCTCCTTGTCCTTGCCTCCTCCTTGTCCTTGCCTCCTCCTTGTCCTTGCCTCCTCCTTGTCCTTGCCTCCTCCTTGTCCTTGCCTCCTCCTTGTCCTTGCCTCCTCCTTGTCCTTGCCTCCTCCTTGTCCTTGCCTCCTCCTTGTCCTTGCCTCCTCCTTGTCCTTGCCTCCTCCTTGTCCTTGCCTCCTCCTTGTCCTTGCCTCCTCCTTGTCCTTGCCTCCTCCTTGTCCTTGCCTCCTCCTTGTCCTTGCCTCCTCCTTGTCCTTGCCTCCTCCTTGTCCTTGCCTCCTCCTTGTCCTTGCCTCCTCCTTGTCCTTGCCTCCTCCTTGTCCTTGCCTCCTCCTTGTCCTTGCCTCCTCCTTGTCCTTGCCTCCTCCTTGTCCTTGCCTCCTCCTTGTCCTTGCCTCCTCCTTGTCCTTGCCTCCTCCTTGTCCTTGCCTCCTCCTTGTCCTTGCCTCCTCCTTGTCCTTGCCTCCTCCTTGTCCTTGCCTCCTCCTTGTCCTTGCCTCCTCCTTGTCCTTGCCTCCTCCTTGTCCTTGCCTCCTCCTTGTCCTTGCCTCCTCCTTGTCCTTGCCTCCTCCTTGTCCTTGCCTCCTCCTTGTCCTTGCCTCCTCCTTGTCCTTGCCTCCTCCTTGTCCTTGCCTCCTCCTTGTCCTTGCCTCCTCCTTGTCCTTGCCTCCTCCTTGTCCTTGCCTCCTTCTTGTCCTTGCCTGAAGGCCGACCCACGCGTTCGTCCGTTCAGCCAGTGCTAAGATCGCCCGGTCGACGTCTGCTCTTCCTCCCGTAGCCCCTCTGACACAAGCACTTTTATCAGCTTCTGCCAGGACGAAGACCCAGAAGTCAGAAGCACGGGCTTTCAAGAAAGAACCGTACGTGCAGACCTTCTACGTACCTCGAACCCTCAGCCATCAACCAATCCTTGCACAAAACGGCCTTACACGAAGGCTCATAGGAAGCACAGTTCTCCTTCCCCGCCACGGCGCATTTCTCCTCCTGCCCCCCCCCCCCCCCCCCAGCAGTTGCCGCCCCAGGCCGTCATCCGTTTCGCCTGGCCGCACCGCTGGTAGCCGAACATCTGGCCGTTCACCAGAGGATGAAGCTCCCCGTTCTGGCCATCTTCACAAGATGGCCGATGAACCTCTAGAACAAATGGACGATGACTGTCCGCCTCCTGCTAGCGGCGGCAGTGCTCGCTCGAAGCCGGGCCCTCAGCGGCCTTCTCGATGACCCCTTCTTGCATATTCTTCTCACGATGTCACTTATTCACTGGAATATTCACAGCATTCGTTCCAACCGAGAGGACTTGAAATTGCAGCTCCGCTCGCACCGTCCTCTCGTAGTAGCCCTCCAGGAAACGAAGCTACGCCCATGCAATCAAATTGCCTTGGCACACTACACCTCTGAGCGTTTTGACTTACCCATGTGGTAGATATTCCGGCGCATGGATGGGTTATGTTGAGGGTCCGGGATGATATCTACTATGATCCCATCATATTGCACACCGGCCTGCAGGCAGTTGCCGTCCGCATTACTCTCCCCAATTTTACATTTTACATCTGTACCGTTTACACGCCATCGTCGTCTGCCATTACCAGGGCAGACATGCTGCAAATTATTGCTCAGCTCCCTGCACCATTTTTGTTAACTGGAGACTTCAATGCTCACCATCCTCTTTGGGGCTCTCCAGCATCCTGTCTGAGGGGCTCCCTGTTAGCAGACGTTTTCAACCAGCTCAATCTAGTCTGCCTCGACACTGGCGCCCCTACTTTCCTTTCAGACACCTCTCACACCTATTCCCATTTGGACCTCTCTGTCTCTGTACTACCCAACTTGCAAGCCGGTTTGAGTGGTATGTGCTTTCTGATACATATTCGAGCGACCACTTCCCGTGTGTTATCCATCTCCTGCATCATACACCCTCTCCCTGCTCAACTAGTTGGAACATCTCCAAAGCAGACTGAGGGCTCTTCCCCCCCTGCGGGTTCGGGGGTTAGAATAGTCCCGCAGTATTCCTGCCTGTCGTAAGAGGCGACTAAAAGGAGTCTCGAACTTTTCGGCCTTATATGATAGTCCCCTGTTGGGTTTGACCTCTATCTCTCAAAATTTTACGAAGAGCGAGCCGATTTGGGAAGGGCGCCTTACTTGGTGCATTGTGTCCATCTTGCGATCAGACCTTTCGCCAGCTTATACACCGTTGAACTGCAGTCCTGTCCGCTCTCCATCTCTTGGGCATGACTCTTTTTCTGTGTGCAGATAACACCTTGCACTGTGCAGTGCCTCTTTCTGCACCGACGGCGACCATGGACCACATGTTACCTAACATCCAACACGGTAGCCAGTCCATTGTGGTGGGGCTGCCATGTACCCTGTTGGTTGTAGCCCCCTGACAACACAGGGATCGCTCTACTGATGCCTGTGATGTTAACTCCCCACGTATGCCAAGGAGTAGATGCCTATCCTCCTGGGGTATTGGGACTCCCGGCAACGGCCATCCTGCCAGGTGGCTCTTGCCGTGGCTGGGTGGCGCCCGTGGGGAGGGCCCTTGGTCAGAGTAGGTGGCATCAGGGCGGATGACATGCAATGAAGCGTGGTACATCGTCTCTCGCTGGTGGCCAGCCGCCAGCAGTCTCTAAGCATTCTCGGGCTCAGCTTAACGCTCAGAAGTACGATCCGAAAACATTCCCCTCCCTGGCCACACCGTGGGAGGAACGTAAGTCTCAGGATGGCAGTAGCAGTTATTCGCCCCGCTTCTTAGTTTGTACGAGGGCTGATGGGGATTCTTTTCTCTCCACAAAGCCTCAGTTCTTCGTCGAGCATTTAGAGGACAAGTTTGGGGAGGTGGAGGGCTTGTCAAAAATGCGCTCTGGGTCAGTCCTGATACAAATGGCATCCTCTGCCCAGTCACGACGGTTACTCGCTTGTGACAAGTTGGGGATGTTGCCGTTATGATCACACCCCATAAGAGTTTAAATATGGTCCAGGGAGTTATTTACCATAGGGATCTTCTTTTGCAGTCTGATGAAGAGCTGCGCGCCAATTTAGAGCGTCGAGGTGTACATTTCGACCGGCGCATTCATCGCGGTCCGAAGGAAAATCAGATTGCTACCGGTGCCTTCATCTTGGCCTTCGAAGGGGATACCTTACCGGAAAATGTCAAGGTGATGGTCTACCGATGTGACGTTAAGCCCTATATCCCTCCCTGATGCGGTGCTTTAAGTGCTGGAAGTTCGGGCATATGTCTTCTCGCTGCACTTTCAGCCTCACATGTCGAGATTGCGGACGCCCATCACATCCCAATACTCCATGTGCCCCGCCTCCCATCTGTGTCAACTGCGGGGAGCACCATTCACCTTGCTCGGCAGACTGCCAAATTTTCCGGAAAGAGCGTAAAATCATGGAATACAAGACCCTGGGCCGACTAACCTATACGACCGACTCCATCCTGTGAGAATGACATCTTCCTACGCTGCTGCTACAACACCTGTGCTAGCCCCGTCTGTTTCTCAAATTGTGGCCGGATCGACAAGTAGTACAACTCCTCCTGCCCCCTCGCCAGTGGGGGGCTCTACCCACCGGGTTGCTCCTGCGCCACCTACCTCAGGAGCAACATCATACCACCCATCGGGGACGTCCGTCCCCACTTCTAAGCCGGAGAAGTGTCCAACTTCTTCAGCTTCTCAAGCTCGCAAGGGGTCCCTTGGGTCCCTCCCTTCCCAGGTTTCCGCCAGCGAGAAGGCTGACGTCCGACAGTGGCGTAAGTGCCCACAATCAGCTGGTCGTAGGGCTTCACGATCCTCCTCCGTCCCGGAGACTGAATCGGTGAAGCCCTCCCAGTCGGTGCGACCCAAGGAACGGCGTTAGAAACCAAAGAGCAGCTCTCAGCCCAAGGAACTCGCTGTGGCAGCCATCCCACTGCAACCTTCCACCTCTGCGTCTGAGGATGCGGTGGAGATTCTGGCATCTGCTGAGGACCTCGATCTCGCCGGTCCATCAGACGCCATGGAAAGCACTATCACAGGTGCTAAATCGGAGGCAGCAGGTGACCCAGCGGCGTAATCTCCCTTCCCAGTCCCATCACGCCTTTCTCAGCCATGGACAACACCATCCCCCAGTTGAACTGCAGCGGTTTCTTCCACCATCTAGCTGAGCTCCGCCAACTTATCAGCCTTCACCCTTTCCTCTGCATTGCTCTGCAGGAAACTTGGTTTCCGGCAATGCGAACCCCCACCCTCCGTGGCTACCGGGGTTATTATAAGAACCGGGCAGCTTATGAAAGGGTGTCTGGTGGCGTCTGCATATATGTCCTGAACTCTCTTCACAGCGAGTCTGTACCTCTCTAAACACCTTTAGAGGCTGTCGCTGTTCGGGTGTGGACGCCACAGGCTGTTACCGTCTGCAGTCTTTACCTTCCACTGGATGGTGATGTCACACAGCATATCCTGGCTGCTCTGATAGCCCAATTGCCGCCACCTTTCTTGTTACTAGGCGACTTTAACGCCCATAACCATCCGTGGGGTGGGTTGGTGGCAACAGGTCGAGGCGCCATTGTTGAGCATTTATTGGCGCAGCTCGATCTCTCGATATTAAATGATGGTGCCCACACACTTCAGTGTGGCGCATGGCACATACTCCGCCATTGACCTTTCGATCTGTAGCCCTAGCCTCTTACCGTCTGTCCACTGGAAAGTGCATGACGACCTTTGTGGTAGTGAACACTTTCGGATCTTTCTGTCACTACCACAGCGTCAGTCTTCTGGGCGCCCTAGCAGATGGGCTCAGAATAAGGCTGACTGGGACTTGTTCTCCTCGACTGCCACTATTGAGCCTCTCTCTATCGATGACATTGATGCAGTGGTTCAATCGGTCACTACCGGCATCGTTACTGCCGCCGAATCTGCCATTCCCCGTTCTTCTGGGTCCCCTCGGCGGCGGACTGTGCCTTGGTGGTCGCCTGAGATTGCTGAAGCGATTAAAGCTCGCCAGCGGGCGCTCCAGCGTTACAAGCGACATCCCTCAATCGAACACCTTATCGCCTTCAAAAGGCTGCGTGCGCGAGCCCACCGCATTATCCGCCAACGCAAGCAGGAGTGCTGGGAGCGGTATGTGTCCACCATTGGCCTCCATGTCACTCCATAGCAGGTCTGGGCCAAGATTCGCCGCCTCTATGGCTATCGAACCCCTGTCAGCGTCCCTGCACTCTCACTGAATGGAGCAGTTTGTACTGACTCCGACGTCATTGCAAACCGCTTGGCAGAGCACTTTGCTCTGAATTCCGCTTCTGCCAACTACCCCTTGGGCTTCCGCTCCATTAAAGACCGGATAGAACGTCGTTCTTTTCACACCCACCATCCTGAATTGTACAATGTTCCATTCAGTGAGTGGGAATTCCGCAGTGCCCTCGCCGCTTGTCCTGATACCGCTCCTGGCCCAGATAGCATCCACTCTCAGATGCTGAAACACCTTTCAGTGGACTGCCAGCGACGCCTCCTCGACTTCTACAACCGCATTTGGGTCGACGGTGAGTTTCCGTCGCAATGGCGGGAAAGTCTTGTTGTCCCCATTCTGAAACTGGGGAAGAACCCTTTGGAGGTGGACAGCTACCGTCCCATTAGCCTCACCAACGTTCTTTGCAAGTTGCTTGAACGGATGGTGAGCCGGCGCTTGAATTGGGTACTGGAGTCTCAGGGCCTTTTGGCTGCGTCTCAGGGTGGGTTCCGTAAAGGCCGCTCCGCCGCCGACAATCTGGTGAGCCTGGAGTCGGCCATCCGTACTGCCTTTGCCCGCCGTCAGCATCTGGTCGCTGTCTTTTTCGACATGCGAAAGGCGAATGATACGACATGGCGTCATCTCATCCTTTCTACACTTCATGGATGGGGCCTTCGGGGCCCTCTGCCGATCTATATCCGCAATTTTCTGTCGTATCGTACCTTCCACGTGCACGTCGCGGCCTCATATAGTTCCTTCCAAGTCCAGGAGAACGGTGTGCCACAGGGTTCTGTTCTGTCTGTCTGTTTTTAATAGCCGTTAACGGGCTCGCTGCGGCTGTGGGAAATTCTGTCTCCTCTTCGCTGTATGCTGACGACTTCTGCCTTTACTACAGCTTTATTGGCATTGCAGCTGCTGAACGTCAGCTACAGGGCGCAATCCGCAAGGCGCAGTCTTGGGCTGTAGCGCATGGTTTTCAGTTTTCGGCAGCCAAGACCTGAGTTATGCATTTCTGCCGGCGACGCACTGTTCACCTGGAGCCGCGGATTTATCTTGACGGCGAGCTTCTTTCAGTGGTGGAGTCACATCGGTTTTTGGGGGTGGTTTTTGATGCCCGGTTGACTTGGCTGCCTCATATTCGGCAGCTTAAACAGGCGTGTTGGCGGCATCTAAACGCTATGCGATGCCTGAGCCACACCGGGTGGGGCGCCGACCAATCTACTCTACTATGGTTTTACCAGGCGTTGATCCAGTCCCGTCTGGACTATGGGAGTCTGGCTTATGGCTCAGCATCCCCATCTGCGTTGCGGCTGCTGGACCCAATCCTCCACAGCAGGATACGCCTTGCCACTGGTGTCTTCCGGACCAGCTCTGTGGACAGCATACTTGTGGAGGCAGGTGTCCCTCCACTGCGGTTACGACGCCAACAATTACTGGCTGCTTATTCTGCCGGGCATCCAAATTATTGTGTCCTGTTCCTGCAGTCAGTCATCTGTCTGCCAGAACGTCGGCCCCGGTCGGGTTGTCCAATCACTGTACGCGTCAAACAGCTTCTCTACGGGCATGAGTGTTTCCCTGTACCACCTCCTTTCCGGGCCCCTCTGCGTACACCCCCATGGTGTGTGCCTCGCCCTTGCCTTCGGCTCGACTTGGAACAGAGCTCGAAGGACTCAGTCCTTCCGGTGGCCTTCCGACGCCGCTTTTATTCCATCCTGGCCACGTATCAGGGCTCTGGCTTTGTCTATACCGACGGTTCGATGGTTGCTGGTCGTGTCGGTTACGCACTAACTCTAGGTGACCATTCTGAACAACGTTCGTTGCCGGCTCGCTGCAGTGTTTACACTGCTGAGCTGGTCGCCATCTTTCGTGCCCTAGAGTATATCCGCTCATGCTCAGGTGAGTCCTTCGTTGTCTGTAGCGATTCCCTGAGCGGTTTACGAGCTCTCGACCAGTGTTTACCTCGTTGTCGTCTGGTGATGGCTACCCAGGAGTCCCTGAATACTCTTGCCCGTTGCGGCAGATCTGTGGTCTTCGTTTGGACCCCAGGCCATGTTGGGATACCCGGAAATGAAACTGTTGACCGCCTGGCGAAAGACGCCACTAGTGCACCATCTCTGGAGATTGGCCTCCCGGCGACTGATTTGCGGGCACTATTACGCTGCAAAGTTTTCGATTTATGGGACACTGATTGGCGCAACCTGCCCGTGCCAAACAAACTCCGCCGTATCAAGGAGACGACTACTGTGTGGCGGTTATCCATGTGAGCCAACCGCAGGGAATCAGTCGTCCTTTGTCGGCTCCGCATTGGCCACACCCGACTCACGCACAGTTATTTACTGTGTCGTGAGGATCCCCATCTTTGTCGTTGTGGGGCGTCCTTGACGGTGGTCCATATTCTGTTGGAGTGCGCCCTTTTACCTGTGCTCCGCCGCGCACATGGTGGAGGTTTAACCCTCAGCTGTTATTGAAGTTCTAGCACCTGTAATGTGCTTCTCCTTCTGGCGTGACGTTGGGAGATATGATGTCGTGATTTATTGTTGTTGCTTTTGACTGTTGTGCTGGACCTGTGCTCAGGCAGACTTTTGCGCTGCCTGATACGCTCTCTGCGCTTTTATCTGACGACTCTTCCATAGCGGACATAGTTCTGCGTTTTATTCGGGCAGGGGGATTTTATCGCTTAATGTGTGTGTTTTTGTGTTGATTCTGGCCTATGGCCTAAGATTTGTCTGATTTTTTTCATGTGTTTCTCGGTGGTTGGCTTTTCCCCTTTTGTTTGTATGGTCGGCCAACCACCGTTACACTCTGTGTGATTTTAGTTCGTCTTGTCTGGTCTTTGTCTACGTTTCTCTTGTTCTGTGTCGTCTGTCTTATCGTCTGTTGATCGTTTTTTCCTCTGTGGGTGTTTTTAGTATTTGGAAAAAGGGACCGATGACCATAGCAGTCTGGTCCCTTTAACCCCCACAAACCAACCAACCAACCAACTGAGGGTTCTTCAGTTCCAGGGTGACCTTTCAGGATTAAACCTTCACAAGCTGCGATAGTCAGGCCGCACACCTCACGGAAGTCATTCTCACTGCTGCTGAATATTCCATCCCTCATACTACTTCTTCTCCACGCCGCGTACCAGTCCCCTGGTGGACCGCAGCGTGTAGAGACGCCTTACGTGCTCGTCGACGTGCTTTACGCACCTTTAAACGCCACCCTACAGTGGCGAATGGTATCAATTATAAACGATTACGTGCGCAGTGTCGTCGTATTTTTAAAGAAAGCAAGAAAGCCAGCTGGGCTGCTTTCACAAGCACCTTCAACATTTTTACTCCTTCTGTTGTATGGGGTAGCCTGCGCCGGCTATCTGGCACTAAGGTCCACTCACCAGTTTCTGGCTTGACGGTCGCGAATGACGTCCTTGTGGCCCCTGAGGATGTTTCCAATGCATTTGGCCGCTTTTTCGCAGAGGTTTCGAGCTCCACTCATTGCCCCCCTGCCTTCCTCCCCTGAAAGCAGGCAGAGGAGGCTCGGCCACCTAATTTCCACTCCTCGAATTGTGAAAACTACAATGCCCCATTCACCATGCGGGAACTTGAAAATGCACTTGCCCGGTCATGGTCCTCCGCTCCGGGGCCTGATTCTATTCATATTCAGATGCTGAAGAACCTTTCTCCTGCGAGTAAAGGTTTCCTTCTTCGTACTTAAAATCGCATCTGGATTGAGGGACATGTTCCCGCATGCTGGCGCGAGTCGATTGTTGTACCGATTTCTAAGCCGGGGAAGGACAAGCACTTGCCTTCCAGTTATCGACCCATCTCGCTTACCAGCTGTGTCTGTAAGGTGATGGAGCGAATGGTTAACTCTCGGTTGGTTTGGCTGCTCGAATCTCGACGCCTACTTACCAGTGTACAATGTGGATTTCGTAGGCGCCGCTCTGCTGTTGACCATCTGGTTACACTGTCGACCTTCATTATGAATAACTTTTTGCGGAAGCGCCCGACCGCGGCTGTGTTCCTTGATTTAGAGAAGGCTTACGACACCTGTTGGAGGGCGGGCATTCTCCACACCATGCATACATGGGGCTTTCGCGGTCGTCTCCCTCTTTTTATTCGTTCCTTTTTAATGGATCGACAGTTCAGGGTACGTGTGGGTTCTGTCCTGTCACACCTTTCGCCAGGAAAATGGGGTGCCACAGGGCTCCGTTTTGAGCGTCGCTCTCTTCGCCATAGCGATCAATCCAATAATGGATTGCCTCCCAGATGATGTCAGGCTCCCTTTTCGTGGACGATTTTACCATCTATTGCAGCGCGCAGCGTACATGTTTCCTGGAGTGGTCTCTTCAGCGTTCTCTTGACCGTCTTTACTCCTGGAGTGTCGCCAATGGCTTCCGTTTTTCTGCCGAGAAAACGGTCTGTATTAACTTCTGGCGCTACAAAGTTTCTCCCACCGTCCTTACGAGTCGGCCCCGTTGCTCTCCCATTCGTAGAGACAACAAAATTTTTAGGTCGTACATTTGACAGGAAACTTAGTTGGTGTATACATGTCGTATTTGGCTGCCTGTTGTACCCATTCTCTAAATGTCCTCCGTGTTCTCAGTGGCACGTCGTGGGGAGCGGATCGAACCGTCCTACTTCGCCTATATCGGTCGATCGTCCGCTCCAAGCTGGATTATGGGTGCTTTGTATACTCCTCTGCACGGCCGTCCATCTTACGCCGCCTCAACTCCATACAACATCGTGGTTTACGGCTTGCGATCGGAGCGTTTTATACTAGTCCCGTCGAGAGTCTTCGTGCTGAAGCCGGTGAATTGCCACTCGCCTACCGGCGCGATGTGCTGCTTTGTCGTTACGCCTGTCGGCTTCTGTCAATGCCCGACCACCCATCGTATCGTTCCTTTTTTGACGACTCTCTTGACCGTCAATACTGGTTGTATGTCTCTGCCCTGCTTCCCCCCTGGAGTTCGCTTTCGTCGCCTCCAACACCTTGAGTTCTCACTCCCTGCAACCTTTAGAGTGGGCGAGAGCCACACACTACCTTGGCTCCAGGCTCAGGTTCGCGTTCACCTTGACCTCCGCTCGCTCCCAAAGGAGGTTACCCCCGGTTCAGTATATCACTCCCGTTTTGTCGAACTTCGTTCAAAGTTCATTAATATGAACTTCATTTACACGGATGGCTCTAAGACCAATGATGGGGTCGGGAGTTTTTATTGTCGGTGCACAAAGTTTCAAATACTGGCTACATGGCCATTGTTCGGTCTTCACAGCTGAGCTCTTTGCCCTCTACCAGGCTGTTCTTTACGTCTGCCGCCACCGACACTCTGCTTATGTCATCTGCTCCGATTCTCTGAGCACCATCCAGAGCCTCAGTGATCCGTATCCGGTTCACCCTTTCGTGCACCGGATCCAACGCTCTCTTCAGCAGCTGGTGGACGACGGGTCTCCAGTTAGCTTTATGTGGGTTCCTGGGAACGAAGCTGCAGGTGCCGCGGTCAAGGCTGCGGTCCTCCAGCCTCGGACGGCTTCTTGTTGTGTCCCTTCATCAGATTGTTGCACGATCATTTGTCGGCGCATTTTATCGCTGTGGCATTCCGACTGGGCTGCACTTAGGGACAACAAGCTTCGGGCCTCAAAACCTCTTCCCGTAGCTTGGACGTCGTCCTCACGTCCTTCTCGGCGGGAGGAGGTCGTTTTGGCCCGGCTACGAATTGGACACTGCCAGTTCAGCCATCGCCATCTGCTGACGGCAGCGCCGGCGCCGTTCTGTCCATGTGGGCAATTGCTGATGGTCCGCCACATTTTAACGTCCTGTCCGGATTTTAATACGCCATGTACTCTGGATGCCATGTTAGCGGATGACCCAGGAGCTGCTGCTCGCGTTCTTCGTTTTATCAACTTGACACACCTGTCTAAGGACGTTTGATTATGCTGTAATTTTTGAATCCTATGTCTGTTAATACGTCTTTTATAGTGTTGTCCCTTCTAGTTGCTGTTTTAACCTTGTGCCTCGCGGTACATTCCTAAATTAGTCAGGGCGCTAATGACCATTGTAGTTGTGCGCCCTAAAACCACAAAAAATACATACAAACAGCCCTTCCATTTCAGCTGGCTGAAAATAAAATCATCTTCATGAACTCTTAAAAGATGAAAATTTCAATCATTCTTGGTGTGATGCACATGCTCTTCGGAGTCCTGAGTCTTTGGAATCATTTGTGAGTTCCTGATAATGTGATTTACTTTAAGTATCGGATAATGTTTTCCTGATGAACTTTTATTAGTGTGTGATTTGAAAAATATTGATAGTAATGGTTATGAGAAAATTGGGTCCATAGATTGTTACAAGCACTGATTTATGTGCGCCTTCATTGTGCCCAACATAGTTCACATTAGTGAGAATTAAAACTTAATTTTTTGTGCCTTTACGCGCTCGGGCGCGCGCACACACACACACACACACACACACACACACACACACACACACACACACACACACACACACACACACACTTAAATCTGGATAAAATCATGTTCAATTTTGGTGACGAGTTTTAAGCATTGTGGAATAAAACAAAAAGAATATGCACATTTATTACAAAACATAAAAGAATTGTTTACCTGACTCTCGTGCTTCAAATGACCATTCCTGATAGATAATTGACAAATGATAATTCCTTTTGGGACATCGTATATATAACTAAATAGTAGAAACTCCATTTTGTAATAAGAACTATACAACAGATAGCATAGATTGCTACTCAACATAAAGATGATCCATTGAGTTGCAGACAGGCACAACATAAAGACCAATGAAGAAACCGTTACACGTGCAGCTGTCGGCGAAAGCCTTTTTCATCAAAGAAAATGCACACATTCACACAAGCAAGCACACTTTATGCACACTCAGCCGCCACCATCATTAGCTCGAACAGAACACACATTTATTGGTTCTGTGAGAATTTAGCATGTAGAATACAAAACATGACAATCCTGAATAATCGTTGAGCAGTTAGTATATGCCTGCACTTTAAATAATGAAGTAACATGGAACATGAAAAAAAAGTGACAACTTGTTAATAGTGTATTGCATAGTATGGGAGCCTAAGTGCACTCATTAGCTCCATAACACACACGTATCTTCGTGTACATAAAATACATACAACCCAACACAACTTGTTAATAGTGTATTGCATAGTATGGGAGCCTAAGTGCACTCATTAGCTCCATAACACACACGTATCTTCGTGTACATAAAATACATACAACCCAAAACAGACGAAAACGTTAAGTACCATGAAAATTAATCAAAAAAGCAAGATTTATGTGTAGGCTATCAGCATGCATGGTCGTGAAGTTAAAGGCAAGGATGATATCTGCCTAGTAACACTGTTAATTAGTGCCCATAACTATGAGTATATAATGCACAAAACATTTGCATTAGGGCTTACAGCTGTTTGAATAATAATGCACATACTGCTTACTGATGCAGAATTTGTTGCAATACTTGTTAGCTTATTATTTGTTCACAAACATGTCTAAAAGATGCAGTTACACTGTGTACTAATAAACTGGAGATGTGATGCTATAGAATGGCACTGTGATTCTTGGGTTGGTCAACACTGAAGAGATTCTTTTTCTGATGTAGCTTGGAAAGAAAACTTCAAACCATAATTTAGACACTGTCGTTTAAGGCAATCTGCATATCCACATTGCTCATTTGCATCTTCACTATTTAATGAGTTGCCACTCCCATATACAATAAAACCTTAACTGTTTCAAGGAGCCATTATTAATATTATAGCATGGCAGTGCAATGATTATTTTAGTTCCATATCAGAGTAATAATTGCACATGACTGTTGTATGAGCATTGATTGTTGTACATCGCCACATGATGCATTCAGTTAACAGATCATAATTTCTGGGGTCAGGCTAACAACCAGTGGTTTCATGTTAACAGCACTCATACACAAAATAAGTTCAAAACACAATGTTGACACAGTACAGAAACACATTTAAAGAGAGCAACTGGAACATTCTAGGGATCAGCAGTTATCTGCATTTCCTATTCAGCCATGATTGTGACACAACTTTACTACATTAAAGGAAAAACCCTGCTAAAGTTTCAGTGTACAGACTCTTGGCTAAATATTTTCCTTAGATGCACTTACAAATGCTCCATATACCATTAGTCAAATATTACTGCAATTTCAGAGCAGTGTCTAATTCTTTTCTTCAAATGTTTGTTGTGAATGTAAAAGTGTTTGACTAAAATAATCTTCACTTGCCCCCTTCCAACCCAATCCAGCCCTTGTGGAAGTCTTCAAAAATATGTATAAGTTTACAATGTTGTTTTCCATTGCCCTTCTTCACGCACTGCTAACACATACTCGTACAAGCAAGAAAATAAGAAGAAAAATACACTGAACATTTAAACAACAAATGTTTAAAGAACAGCAGTTCGATTGTTACCACAGAATTAAAACTTACTTGCACAGCCAGTGTATTTCATGCTAAGATTTAGTGGTTGTGCTATGTACAATATTTAAAGAAAAGTTTTTATTTACTCAACAAAAAAATGTTACTGTACTGGAATTATGAGGGGCACATAAGTAATGCAACAATTTTTCCTGGAAGCAAGTTTCTTATTTAAGATGCCAATAACCACATTGTTTCCGATCCTCTTGGTTGTAAAAACATGTTTCTCTATAAAACGATGTTTCTCAAAATAATCTATGTGCAATGCAATGGGCTTGTACCAGTTGACTGGGAGCGCCTGTATGCCTGCATGTACCACTCTGCTGGTTGACATCAGAGTGAATATCCTGCTGCACCAATAACTTCACCATCTTACTCATACTTCCTGCAGAGTCCAAGCCACATTGAGCCAAACAGATGGAAGTCATAATGTGTCAGATTGTCAGTAGCCTCTATAAGGAACCAGAGTACAATGCAGTTTTGTGATCAGCTCCATTTGGATATAGGCTTGTTTTGAGTTCTTGGATTGTCATGGAAAAGGAGAATTTCGTTTGCATTTTTGTGGTGACGAACACCCTGAAGTCGTTTCTTCAATTTTCTGAGTGTAGCACAATAAATGTCAGTTAATTATTGCACTGCAAGAGAGGACATGAAACAGAATAACCCTTTCTGAATCCCAGAAGATTGTCGCTGTGACTTTATGGCCGGTTGTGCGGCTTTGATCTTCTTCCTCAGAGTAGCAGTGTGGGACAACTCTGTGGCTTGCAGTTTTGTTTCCAATTCAGAGTGACGAACCCATGTTTCATTGCCTGTGATGTTTGACAAAAAATTGACACAATCAGCCAAGTAACACGCAAGCAGTTCTGACAGATGGTCCTTTCTTGCTCTTTATGGTCTTCTGTTAGGTGATGTGGAATCCAGTGGGCACACATCTTAGAGTACCCCATCTAGTGGATGACTGTGACATCACTATAAACAGATGTCCAGTTGAGCAGTGAAGTGTTTTGATTGTGAACAGTCACCCACCTCGACTGAGAGGGCAAGTTCCAAAATTGTAGGAGTCCTAGCTGTGTGCAGCTGCTGGCATGTGGGAGATTAGATAGGTTTGCTTAACCTTGTTGCGATGGTGACAAATGCCTGCCCAATGACGCACCATGCATTTCTTCACTGCCAGGTCTCTGTAGACATCCTGCCAAAAGAAATGCAGTGACAACTCCCTTTTCGGAATACTCCTCTGTTAGACAGAATTTTGAAGACTACACACAGTGCTGCCACCTATCAAACTTGATGAGCTATGGTGGCAGAAGTGGCAATATTCCACAATTTCCCACGACAAATTGCGCATATCACGACCAATATTTGTGGAGAAAAAATTGTTTGTTGCATTACATATTGCATTCCCCTCGTATTTATGGCATTGAATTGTGTGTGGTGCATAGTAAAAGAAACAAAAATGCAAATTAATTGTTTTGTTAAGGAATAAACTTTTGAGGTTATCCATACTCAGTTATCGCAGCTCCTGTTTAAAAATTAGAATGTATAAAAATGGCACCAGTAAAACAACTTTACAGAGCACATTGGTTTGCCTGTGGGCGAAAAGCAAAAATAGTTCACATCACAAAATATGATACAGAATGTGGTCAGTTGATAGGTTGACCCACTTCAATAGATGGATTAATTTGGAAAACAATAACAAGAAATATTTATATAGATGTTCTGTACTAGGTCAGATTGACCTAAAAATAAAATAAAATTGAAAAGATTGCGAGCAGTAGATATGAGGAAGTGTTTTGGAAGAGTTTTTAGAGCAGAAAGATAAAATGACAGTGTTCTATCTATAGCTTTTACTCATCAGGTACCTTTGCACAGTTTGTCATTAATGTGTGTGTGTGTGTGTGTCTGTGTGTGTGTCTGTGTGTGTGTCTGTGTGTGTGTCTGTGTGTGTGTCTGTGTGTGTGTCTGTGTCTGTGTCTGTGTGTGTGTGTCTGTGTGTGTGTGTCTGTGTGTGTGTGTCTGTGTGTGTGTGTCTGTGTGTGTGTGTCTGTGTGTGTGTGTCTGTGTGTGTGTGTCTGTGTGTGTGTGTCTGTGTGTGTGTGTCTGTGTGTGTGTGTCTGTGTGTGTGTGTCTGTGTGTGTGTGTCTGTGTGTGTGTGTCTGTGTGTGTGTGTCTGTGTGTGTGTGTCTGTGTGTGTGTGTCTGTGTGTGTGTGTCTGTGTGTGTGTGTCTGTGTGTGTGTGTCTGTGTGTGTGTGTCTGTGTGTGTGTGTCTGTGTGTGTGTGTCTGTGTGTGTGTGTCTGTGTGTGTGTGTCTGTGTGTGTGTGTCTGTGTGTGTGTGTCTGTGTGTGTGTGTCTGTGTGTGTGTGTCTGTGTGTGTGTGTCTGTGTGTGTGTGTCTGTGTGTGTGTGTCTGTGTGTGTGTGTCTGTGTGTGTGTGTCTGTGTGTGTGTGTCTGTGTGTGTGTGTCTGTGTGTGTGTGTCTGTGTGTGTGTGTCTGTGTGTGTGTGTCTGTGTGTGTGTGTCTGTGTGTGTGTGTCTGTGTGTGTGTGTCTGTGTGTGTGTGTCTGTGTGTGTGTGTCTGTGTGTGTGTGTCTGTGTGTGTGTGTCTGTGTGTGTGTGTCTGTGTGTGTGTGTCTGTGTGTGTGTGTCTGTGTGTGTGTGTGTCTGGTGTGTGTGTGTCTGTGTCTGTGTGTGTCGTGTGTGTGTGTGTGTGTGTGTGTGTCTGTGTGTGTGTGTGTGTCTGTGTGTGTGTGTCTGTGTGTGTGTGTCTGTGTGTGTGTGTGTCTGTGTGTGTGTGTCTGTGTGTGTGTGTCTGTGTGTGTGTGTCTGTGTGTGCTGTGTCTGTGTGTGTGTGTCTGTGTGTGTGTGTCTGTGTGTGTGTGTCTGTGTGTGTGTGTCTGTGTGTGTGTGTCTGTGTGTGTGTGTCTGTGTGTGTGTGTCTGTGTGTGTGTGTCTGTGTGTGTGTGTCTGTGTGTGTGTGTCTGTGTGTGTGTGTCTGTGTGTGTGTGTCTGTGTGTGTGTGTCTGTGTGTGTCTGTCTGTGTGTCTCTCTGTCTGTGTGTCTCTCTGTCTGTGTGTCTCTCTGTCTGTGTGTCTCTCTGTCTGTGTGTCTCTCTGTCTGTGTGTCTCTCTGTCTGTGTGTCTCTCTGTCTGTGTGTCTCTCTGTCTGTGTGTCTCTCTGTCTGTGTGTCTCTCTGTCTGTGTGTCTCTCTGTCTGTGTGTCTCTCTGTCTGTGTGTCTCTCTGTCTGTCTGTGTGTCTCTCTGTCTGTCTGTGTGTCTCTCTGTCTGTCTGTGTGTCTCTCTGTCTGTCTGTGTGTCTCTCTGTCTGTCTGTGTGTCTCTCTGTCTGTCTGTGTGTCTCTCTGTCTGTCTGTGTGTCTCTCTGTCTGTCTGTGTGTCTCTCTGTCTGTCTGTGTGTCTCTCTGTCTGTCTGTGTGTCTCTCTGTCTGTCTGTGTGTCTCTCTGTCTGTCTGTGTGTCTCTCTGTCTGTCTGTGTGTCTCTCTGTCTGTCTGTGTGTCTCTCTGTCTGTCTGTGTGTCTCTCTGTCTGTCTGTGTGTCTCTCTGTCTGTCTGTGTGTCTCTCTGTCTGTCTGTGTGTCTCTCTGTCTGTCTGTGTGTCTCTCTGTCTGTCTGTGTGTCTCTCTGTCTGTCTGTGTGTCTCTCTGTCTGTCTGTGTGTCTCTCTGTCTGTCTGTGTGTCTCTGTCTGTCTGTGTGTCTCTGTCTGTCTGTGTGTCTCTGTCTGTCTGTGTGTCTCTGTCTGTCTGTGTGTCTCTGTCTGTCTGTGTGTCTCTGTCTGTCTGTGTGTCTCTGTCTGTCTGTGTGTCTCTGTCTGTCTGTGTGTCTCTGTCTGTCTGTGTGTCTCTGTCTGTCTGTGTGTCTCTGTCTGTCTGTGTGTCTCTGTCTGTCTGTGTGTCTCTGTCTGTCTGTGTGTCTCTGTCTGTCTGTGTGTCTCTGTCTGTCTGTGTGTCTCTGTCTGTCTGTGTGTCTCTGTCTGTCTGTGTGTCTCTGTCTGTCTGTGTGTCTCTGTCTGTCTGTGTGTCTCTGTCTGTCTGTGTGTCTCTGTCTGTCTGTGTGTCTCTGTCTGTCTGTGTGTCTCTGTCTGTCTGTGTGTCTCTGTCTGTCTGTGTGTCTCTGTCTGTCTGTGTGTCTCTGTCTGTCTGTGTGTCTCTGTCTGTCTGTGTGTCTCTGTCTGTCTGTGTGTCTCTGTCTGTCTGTGTGTCTCTGTCTGTCTGTGTGTCTCTGTCTGTCTGTGTGTCTCTGTCTGTCTGTGTGTCTCTGTCTGTCTGTGTGTCTCTGTCTGTCTGTGTGTCTCTGTCTGTCTGTGTGTCTCTGTCTGTCTGTGTGTCTCTGTCTGTCTGTGTGTCTCTGTCTGTCTGTGTGTCTCTGTCTGTCTGTGTGTCTCTGTCTGTCTGTGTGTCTCTGTCTGTCTGTGTGTCTCTGTCTGTCTGTGTGTCTCTGTCTGTCTGTGTGTCTCTGTCTGTCTGTGTGTCTCTGTCTGTCTGTGTGTCTCTGTCTGTCTGTGTGTCTCTGTCTGTCTGTGTGTCTCTGTCTGTCTGTGTGTCTCTGTCTGTCTGTGTGTCTCTGTCTGTCTGTGTGTCTCTGTCTGTCTGTGTGTCTCTGTCTGTCTGTGTGTCTCTGTCTGTCTGTGTGTCTCTGTCTGTCTGTGTGTCTCTGTCTGTCTGTGTGTCTCTGTCTGTCTGTGTGTCTCTGTCTGTCTGTGTGTCTCTGTCTGTCTGTGTGTCTCTGTCTGTCTGTGTGTCTCTGTCTGTCTGTGTGTCTCTGTCTGTCTGTGTGTCTCTGTCTGTCTGTGTGTCTCTGTCTGTCTGTGTGTCTCTGTCTGTCTGTGTGTCTCTGTCTGTCTGTGTGTCTCTGTCTGTCTGTGTGTCTCTGTCTGTCTGTGTGTCTCTGTCTGTCTGTGTGTCTCTGTCTGTCTGTGTGTCTCTGTCTGTCTGTGTGTCTCTGTCTGTCTGTGTGTCTCTGTCTGTCTGTGTGTCTCTGTCTGTCTGTGTGTCTCTGTCTGTCTGTGTGTCTCTGTCTGTCTGTGTGTCTCTGTCTGTCTGTGTGTCTCTGTCTGTCTGTGTGTCTCTGTCTGTCTGTGTGTCTCTGTCTGTCTGTGTGTCTCTGTCTGTCTGTGTGTCTCTGTCTGTCTGTGTGTCTCTGTCTGTCTGTGTGTCTCTGTCTGTCTGTGTGTCTCTGTCTGTCTGTGTGTCTCTGTCTGTCTGTGTGTCTCTGTCTGTCTGTGTGTCTCTGTCTGTCTGTGTGTCTCTGTCTGTCTGTGTGTCTCTGTCTGTCTGTGTGTCTCTGTCTGTCTGTGTGTCTCTGTCTGTCTGTGTGTCTCTGTCTGTCTGTGTGTCTCTGTCTGTCTGTGTGTCTCTGTCTGTCTGTGTGTCTCTGTCTGTCTGTGTGTCTCTGTCTGTCTGTGTGTCTCTGTCTGTCTGTGTGTCTCT